>NC_045984.1:7567492-7804992 GCF_010909765.2 Amblyraja radiata
TCAGATTCAGATTCAATTTTAATTGTCATTGTCAGTGTACAGTACAGAGACAACGAAATGCATTTAGCATCTCCCTGGAAGAGCGACATAGCAAATGATTTGAATAAATAATAATAAGTGATAATAAGTGTCCAGGGGGTGGGGGGGTGATTGGCAGTCACCGAGGTACGTTGTTGAGTAGAGTGACAGCCGCCGGGAAGAAGCTGTTCCTGGACCTGCTGGTTCGGCAACGGAGAGACCTGTAGCGCCTCCCGGATGGTAGGAGGGTAAACAGTCCATGGTTGGAGTGAGAGCAGTCCTTGGCGATGCTGAGCGCCCTCCGCAGACAATGCTTGCTTTGGACAGACTCAATGGAGGGGAGCGAGGAACCGGTGATGCGTTGGGCAATTTTCACCACCCTCTGCAATGCCTTCCGGTCGGAGACAGAGCAGTTGCCATACCATACTGTGATGCAGTTGGTAAGGATGCTCTCGATGGTGCAGCGATAGAAGTTCACCAGGATCTGAGGAGACAGATGGACCTTCTTCAGTCTCCTCAGGAAGAAGAGACGCTGGTGAGCCTTCTTGATCAGAGTTGAGGTATTGTGGGTCCAAGAGAGGTTATCGGAGATGTTGACTCCCAGGAACCTGAAGCTAGAAACACGTTCCACCTCCGTCCCGTTAATGTGGATGGGGGTGTGCGTGCCGCCCCTGGACTTCCTGAAGTCTACAATGAGCTCCTTGGTCTTCTTGGAGTTAAGGGCCAGGTTGTTGTCAGCGCACCATGCTGCTAAGTGCTGGACCTCCTCCCTGTAGGCCGACTCATCGTTGTTGCTGATGAGGCCAATCACCGTTGTATCATCTGCATACTTGATGATGGTGTTAGTACCATGTACAGGTGTGCAGTCATAGGTGAAGAGGGAGTAGAGGAGGGGGCTCAGCACACAGCCCTGTGGAACGCCGGTGTTCAGGGTGAGGGTTGAAGAGGTGTGCTTGTCTAACCTAACAGACTGGGGTCTGTTGGTTAGAAAGTCCAGTATCCAGTTGCAGAGGGAGGGGTCGATGCCCAGGTTACCGAGTTTGGTGATCAGTTTTGATGGTATAATAGTGTTGAATGCTGAGCTGTAATCGATGAACAGCATTCTTACGTATTTGAATATCATGTGTGTAATTCCAATGCTAAGCATTAGAATATTTAAGCTGCAGACCTCAACTTAACCTGAAGTGGGCCCTATCTGACTTAAACTGTCTATATGCATGTGGTCAGGACATTTAAACTGAGCTCAAAATAGGGACATGAGGTTTTGTATTTATAAATGGGAGTTTGGAGGTCAGGATGCAGAACAGGTACATCAAGTGACCAGAGACCTGCAATGGTGTTTTGAGCATGCCTGTGAGTTTTGTGCAGCCAGCCATCTCTGCTCCTTCACGAATGACCTGAACCTATATTGTAGAATCACGAGGCAGGCTATTAACTGGTGAATTGTTGTATTCAGCTCCATCATTTAACCCGTTCGGAAAGCTGCTCATATCAGCCAATGCCATATGCTAACCAACATCCACATTTGGGCTTACAAGATTCAAGCCACATAAGTGGACAGTCTTGATCTTCACACTCCCCTTTGACCTTCAATCGCACCATTATCTCGAGGGACTCATCATCAACTTGCTCTGAATGCTAATTGTGGTGGTTATTTCATGATGTTAGAGACATAGGAAGCTGATTAGGCATGATTGATAGAGTTGGTATATATTTCTCCATCCTTATAATCCAACTTTGTATTATTCTGAGCCATTGACATATAAACTGAAAACCCTTTTAGAGTGGATCATATAAGAATGATTAGTTTTCTTCCCTAAAGGAAATGCAGCTGTCATGTTTTTCATTTTTGACATTCCACTATCATATTTACTTTAGACTGTAGAGATATGATAGTCTTTAGAGATACAGCGCGGAAACAAGCCCTTTGGCCAACCAGCGATCACCCCGTACTCTAGCACTATCCTACACACTAGGGACAATTTACAATTTCTTTATTGAAGCCAATTAACCCACAAACCTGTACGTCTTTGGAGTGTAGGAGGAAGCCGGAGCACCCAGAGAAAACCCTGCAACATGTAAACTTTGTGTGCAGTCCAATTTTCAACATGGAGACACAAGAAACACTGGTATCTTGAACAAAAAAAACAAAGTGCGAGTGGAGATGAGGCAGCGTCTAAGGAAGGAATAAACAAATGTAATTAATGATTACCTAGAAATTGAATTCAACCTGTTTTGGTGAGCGAAAAGGTGGTTGTGTTTGAACGAATGCCCAACAACAAAATTATTTGTAGGCCAAAGGAATTTCTTTGCTGCAAAGATTTTACTGCACAGATTCTGAGAATGGTGTCAGTGTTTAAAGGTACATTTTCAATGGCAGGACAGGTTAGGAGGGATATGGGCAGGTGGGACTCGTGCAGCTGGGACATGTTGGCCGGTGTGAGCAAATTGGGCCAAAGGGTCTGTTTCCCCGCTACATCTAGGTTTCAAGGTCAGTTTATTGTCACATGTACCAGTTAAGGTACAGTGACATTTGAGTTACCATATAGCCATACTAAATGCTAAGCAACAAGACACACAACAACATAAATGTCCACCATTGATTCCACATTTCTCACTGTGATGGAAGGCAATAAAGTTCAATTTTCTTCCCTTTTGTTCTCCCGCGTGTCAGGGAAGTCAAAACCTCCGCAATCGAGGTGATCAAAGCCCCCACAGCCGACGATCGAAGCCCCCGTCGGGGTGATCGAAACTCCCGCGTCGGGGCGGTTTGAAATTCTCTCCACGGCATGGAGCTCCCGAATCGACCTCTTCTTACCAGAGACCGCAGGCTTCACGATATTGAAGTCCACAGGTCCCGCGGTTGGAGCTTTGATCCCCAGCAAAAGGATCGCAAGCTCCACGGTGTTAATGTCCCGCAGACATCTGCGGCTTGGAGCGCTGGGTTGGTCTCCAGGAAAGGCCGCCAACGCTACGATGTTAGGACGCAGTGGGGATGGAGTTTGGGTTATGGAAAAAAATCGGATCTCTGTCGAGGTAAGAGATTGAAAAAAGGCACTTTTAACATAGACTAAAAATAACAAAAAAGAAGAAAGGACAGACAGACTGTTGGCATGGCAGCCACTCTATGACTTTATGACTCTGGCAGTAACACAGCAGCAACACCCACTTTGACCACCATTAGAGGGCACAACAGCTACAGTGGAACAGTTCCTGCAATCACAAAATGATATGCAGATTCTGGTCAATTGGGTACACACTGGAGGGGATTTCCTGTACACCAGTGGAATTCGGAAACCCACAGGCCTTCCAGAAGGCGTAACAAGCATGCGGTGGTTGCAGTAGTCTCCTTCCGGAGTGAGAATCGCTCCATAATGAAACAACTTTTTTGATCCCACAAGATCTGTCAGTTTCTGTTCACTGTTTACATCTGCAGCTTGGAAATCCTCACCGAAAATACATTTTATTCAGTCTGAATTCTTTACACAAGGTGTCACATATCAAGGATCTCACTGATGTTGTAGCAAGCTATTAAAGTAATTGGAGCAGAAATTCATTCCCTTTTGTTTATATTCAGTGCAGAAGTACCTGCACAACAGGATGTGAAGGGATTTCATGCATCAGCTGCTGGCACCTCAGCTAATTATTGATGTTCAGTCTTGGCGTTAAGAATTTTATTGTGGAGATGTTTGCATACATTAGTTTGCACTGAGTAATTTTCTTCTGCACATTCCTTATAAAAATCATCATGGAAGTACCAGGTCTAGTTATGAGTCAAGCAAGATCACACCTGAGAATCAAGTCCAGTGTGATCTACTCCACAAAAGTTGAAAGAATATCTATATGTCAGACAGCATGCAATATGATTTCCAGCTTGACGTTTCTTATTTTCCCATATCCTGTTTCTATTAAAAGACAACACTCAAACTGCTTTCGTTAACCCCACTGAGATCCTTGACATATCATTGCTTTCAATGCAAATGTCACACGTGTGCCTCACCTGCTACGCACACAAAGGTCAACATCACAGCTGCTCACAATTTCCTAATATTAGATAGACACAAAATGCTGGAGGAACTCAGCGGGTCAAGCAGCAGTTCTGAGGAAAATATTCGGATCATTTCAGATTGCTGATGATGAAATCTGCCACATTTCATGACTTGTAGCTCACTGGTGCTTCAGAGAGACTGTGGATAGGTGACGTTTCAGGTCAGGACCGACTTCATCTACTTTTATACTTGGCATACAGGATCTGGCAGGGTGGGCATTTAGACCTCTCCAGGCAGTTATAAATTGAAGCCAATCCTGACATATACTTTTCTGGCAAACCCCTGCTTAGAGCACCTGTTTGAAGACCTGGCGGGTCCATTGTACCAAGAACATATCTCCTTTTACTAAAGTTCTCCACCAGCCTGTCCAAGTCCCTCTCTGAGCCCCTGAGAGCATATTCCTTCCATCCTCCAATTTTTGCAGCAACAATTGATTCAAGGGCAACACTGTGAGTTGCATGTAATGTGATGTGCCCCTTGAAGAGCTGACTGGATAGATGCCATCCGTCATGCTGATAACTGTGTGAAATTGCAGCACACCAGTGGGGAAGAATCTACTGAAAGCAACAATATCCGTTTCAGTGTGGCATCACACAGGGAGAGCCAACAATGTTCTCTGTGAAGACACGGAGACTGTGCATGCTTGAGCGAGAAACTAAGTGCTGGAGGAACTCAGTGGGCCAGGCGGCATCTGTGGAGGGAAATGACAAAAGAGATGGCAGATGCTGGAAGTGTCTATCCACTTCTGAAGAAGGATCCTGACCCGAAACATTGTCCGTTCATTTCCTCCACAGATGCTGCCGGCTTGCCGAGTTCCTTCAGCGCTTTGATTTTTTTGCTCAGTGGTCTCTGCAAACCTTGCCACTGAGGTTCTCATTCTTCATGTGATCTCCACAAGAGTCAAAAGCGTGTTTTATTGTTATACGTCCTGAAAAAGGACAATGAAATGCTTAATTGCAGCAGCAGTATAACAGGTTCGCAAACGCAGTACTCAATAGATAACATAACAAACAAACAAAACAAGAACTTGTTGAAGTTAAAAAATTGCAAATATAGTGCAAAAAACCCCCCGTAAGTTTCTAGTGCAAGCCAGGCTGATCATTGTTCACAGCCATCATTTGGATGGACCCAAAGACTGTGTTAACTCCAAAAGAGCAGCTTGGAGCAATTTCTACACAGCAATCTCTGGGTTATTCAAATATGTTTATGCATCACCAGTCAGGATCTGAGACGAGGCATGTGTTGCCGTCCAGTAGCACAAGCATTAAGCCAATGGTTCCCAACCTATCTGAATGAAAACTGTACTTGTTCTCATTTGGTGAAGGAAGTTCCACCCCCACTAAAATAAATGTGTGGGACAGCTCCTTATAAGGATCTGTGGTTGCTCTCGGTAATTGCTTGCAGCCCTGTGGTTAGGGCTGCTTGCATGCCAAGTTATATTTTTTTTATTTAGCGTGACTTTTCTGTGAACCTTCCAACTAAGTTACCTCAATACTATTAAAACCTCACACACCCTCTGTTTCCCATCCTTTTGAGATGATTTCATACTCAAGTCACGTCAAGTCGAGTTTATTGGCATGCGCACAAGTACGATGTGGTCCAGGTACAATGGAAAACTTGCTTGCAGCAGCATGGGAGGCATATTGACAGACAACACATAAAACCATTAATTATATGAATTATACATAAGTTACACAAAGACTTTTGGAAAGCTAAAATTGAAAAGACAATGCAAAAATCATGACATTCGTGCAAACCACAAATAGAAAAAATGTCCATGGCGGTGCTGGTTCAGGTTCGTAGACTTCAGTTAACGAGGTTGTTGCAAGGGAACAGGTTCAAGGATCTGGCTAGTAGAACAGAAAAAAGGCACACTCGTCCGTTAAGTCACAAATCAGTTTTATTGACACGAGAGAGAAGAAAAGCAAGACTTGTCTCGGTGTGCGCGCGGGCCCGTCTTACAAGATAACAACATCTTAAGGTTGGATTTTTTGGCCAAATTCAGGGGACTGAAAATTCTATTGTGTTAAATAACAACATTTCATCTGAAAACTAATTCCTAACTGCTGGGATTTTGTGTTTTGACCAGACAGTTTGTAATTTTGCTTCAAAACATCTTAGTGCATCTGCTGGCCTCATACTCCTGGTCTTGTGGCTGCAGCTTCCAACCATGTGCATGGCAGATCTGGACAGCACTTCAGTGAAGTTTGTTGTCCATATGTGGCCATTCCCTAAGCATCTCCCAGTCTGTGGGGTTCATTGGCTTTGTGTTTACAACTTAACCCCCACAGCAGGTCTTTTTTTGGCTCATCTCTCTTCTAACCGCCCCCCCCCCCCCCCCCCATCTGATGGGAACCTCAGTTCCCAGATCCTTACACCACATTAACTTAAATCAGCCCTATACAAGTGACCCAAAGGTTCACCTCAACACCTAATCATGTCCAACCCCATTCCTAAATTTAGCAAATGTCGAACTCCTGATTGCTCCCCGACCTAACCATCCCCCCACCCTCTGCCTCTCTCAGCAGTGTGTCACTTCCTTCTCCCCCATGACACTTCAGAAACATCACTCAGCTGTTCTCCTCTGTTGACTCCACTATTGGAAATACAGAAGAAAAGCCTTTGAATCCATTTAAGGCATATAGCCTCATTATTACCTATTAATGTCTGGAGATGTGTCTTAGGCTTTGGCAACAGAAGGACCCCGAGCAAAATCAGTTAATTAGTTCATAAATTATAGGAAGAAAATTAGGCCATTCGGCCTACTTCGCCTTTCGATCGTGGCTGATCTATGTTTTTCCCTCAATCCCATCATGCTGCCTGCCCCACATAACCTTTGACACCTTTACTAATCAAGAATCTGTCAATCGCTGCTTTAAAAATACAAGATGACTTGGCCTCCAAAGCCATCTGTGGCAATGAATTCCACACATTCACCACACTCTAACTAAAGAAATTCCTTCTCATCTTTCTAAAGGTATGTCCATTTATTCTAAGACTGTGTCCCCTAGTCCTAGACTCTCCTACTAGTGGAAATATCCTCTCCACATCCACTCTATTCAGGCCTTTCACTGTTGAGTACGTTTCAATGCCTCAACCTTCTAAACTCCTGCGAGTGTAGGCCCAGTGCCGTCAAACGCTCATCATAAGTTAACCCGATCATCCCCGGGATCATTCTCGTAAACCTCCTCTGGACTGTCTCCAAGGTCAGCACACCCCTCCTCAGATATAGGGCCCAAAACAGTTCACAATACTCCAAATGCGGTCGGTCTGACAAGTGCCTTATACAGCCTCAGCATGACATTCCTGTTTTTTATACTGTAGTCCTCTAGAAATAAATGCAAACATTGCATTTGCTTTCCTTACTACTGATTCGACTTGCAAATTAACCGTATGGGAATCCTGCACCAGCACTCCAAAGTCCCTTTGCACCTCTGATTTCTGCATCCTCTCCCTATTTAGAAAATAGTCTACGCCTTTATTCCCAAATTGCATGACTGCACACTTTGCTACAAAATATGCGGGGTCCACTGTGCCCCACGTGTTAAGTTGCCTTTTCACTGCAAATGACTTTCAGGGTCAAGATATTATTGTGACTGTCCCTTTATTTCTATTTGGTTTTCTTCCCACAGGAAATGTGTAATTGATCTCAACCTTCAGGCTTACATGCTGAGATGGAGACTCCAAACTGAATAACTGAACTCAAGGGCTATTGAATGTGAAATTGTGCGATGCCTGTTCTGAAATTCATACCACTTAGAATAAGTGAGGTGCTGGAACAAGAGAGGGATGTGTCCTGCTGAGTTGGTGGAATACTAAATACATAGGTTTTAAATCATAATTGTTGGTCTCAGCAATAAATTGGTTGATGTACTGATTTTAACTTCCCTGGCATTTTAATATTTAAGATAAACAGATGATAAACACAAGCATGTCAGTGAGTTTACAGTATTTCTAACAACATAGTCAAAACTTGTGCAATGAAAAAATAGGATTATTGATCCCGTACATTGGAACAATGATCTATTCTACATTTTCCTTGATATTCATCCCCTTTGATCTCTCGTTTTCACACCTCACCCTTCCATATCTCTCGCTCCCTGATTCTCAGTCTCATTCTCGGTCTCGACCTGAAACGTCACCCATTCCTTCTCTCCAGAGATGCAGCTTGTCCCGCTGAGTTACTCCAGCATTTGTTGTCTATCTACGGTGTAAACCAGCATCTGCAGTTCCTTCCTACACTTTGACATCGTAGACGTTGCTAACCTCTCGTAACTTACGTTAGTTCACATGCATTCCAATGGTTATATGTAAACAATCCAGCATTCAAACCCTATGAAAGGATAGAGTATAAGGACTGTACATAGTAAACAAGAGGAATTCCAGCCACTTCAACTGGCAGGGTTGCATGTATGGTTGTTGGGCAGCTGTGTTTACACAGTAAATTAAGCTGTAAATAAGATTAAACTGTATCGCATCACAGTGTGGAGCTTGGCACCGCGAGGTTCATGGGATAATTTTCATGTAAAGAGATTTGTTGGACTGCACATGCCTTCAAGCCTGAGACAAGTTTAGACCAGCCAGAAGCAGGTCATCATTGTGAGCGTTACAATAAGCTGGCTGAATAAGCAAGGCTTTATTTTCCCAAATGAAATAAATCCAAAAGAAAATTTGAAGTTTACAGTGGGAATGGAGTATAAACCTAACTAAGGTATGAAAAGCTGTGGGACTGATTCAGCTGTGGAGGTCATGTTCCATGTTCCAAGCCACATATCAGTCAACTGCATTCACTCTAACTCACCTTACTCTAACCTTACTCACTCTAACCTCCCCCCCCCCCCCCTCCCCCCCGAACGTACAGCCCTCCGCTCACTCTGCAGCAACCCTGACTGGATAATCAAACCCGCCGACAAGGGAGATGCCGCGGTAGTCTGACGTGCTGACCTCTACCGGACTGAGGCCATGCGACAATTCTCAGACACCTCCTCCTACTTATCCTTGGACCATGACCCCACAGATGAGCACCAGGCCTTAATCACAAGCACCATTACTAATTTCATCACTTCCAGCACTCTGCCCTCTAAAGCCTCCAACCTTATCGTTCCCCAGCCCCGCATGGCCCGATTTAATCTTCTCCCCAAAATCCACAAACAGAACTGTCCTAGCAGACCCATTGTTTCTGCTGTTCATGTCCAACCAAATTAATTTCCACATACTTCGACTCCATTCTATCCCCCCTGGTCCAATCCCTCCCAGCCTATGTCCAAAACACCTCACACGCTCTTTGTCTCCTCAATGACTTCCGTATTCCAGGCCCCCACTCCATCATCTTTACTATTGATGTCCAGTCACTCTGCACCTTCATCCTCCACCAGGAGGATCTTAAAGCCCTCCGTTTCTTCCTCGACCGTAGAACCAGCCGATTTCCGTCTACCAATACTCTCCTCCGCCTAGCAGAACTGGTTCTTACCCTCAACAACTTCTCCTTCGACTCCTCCCACTTCCTCCAAATCCAAGGCGAAGCAATGGGCACTTGAATAGGCCCTCGCTATACCTGTCTCTTTGTAGGGTACGTCGAACAATCCCTGTTCCAGTCGTACACTGGCCCTATCCCCGAACTCTACCTCCACTACATTGACGACTGCATTGGTGCTACTTCCTGCACCCATGCAGAACTCACTGACTTCATCAACTTCACCACTAATTTCCATCCTGCACACAAAAACTTGGACCATCTCCGACATCTCCCTACCGTTTCTAGATTTCTAGTTTCCATCACAGGAAACAGACTATTGACCGACATCTACTACAAACCTACTGACTGCCATAGCTATCTTGACTACACTTCTTCCCACCCTGCTTCCTGTAAAGATTCTATCCCCTACCCCCAATTCCTCCGTCTATGCAGCATCAGCGCCCAGGATGAGGTGTTTCATACCAGGGCATCGGAGATGTCCTCATTCTTTAGGAAACGGGGGTTCCCCTCTTCCATTATTGATGAGGCTCTCACCAGGGTTTCCTCGATATCCTGCAGCTCCGCTCTTGCTCCCATTCCCCCCCCACTCATAACAAGGCCAGAGTCCCCCTTGTCCTCACCTTCCACCCCATCAGCCGTTGCATACAGCATATAATCCTCCAACATTTTCGCCACCTCCAACAGGATCCCACTACTGGCCACATCTTCCCATCTCCACTTCTTTCTGCTTTCTGCAGAGACCATTCCCTCCGAAACTCCCTGGTCAACTCGTCCCTGCCCACACAAACTACCCCCGCCCCAGGTACTTTCCCCTGCAACCACAGGAGATGCAACAACTGTCCCTTTACCTCCCCCCTCGATTCCATCCAAGGACCCAAACGGTCTTTCCAGGTGAGGCAGAGGTTCACTTGCACCTCCTCCAACCTCATCTATTGCATCCGCTGTTCCAGGTGTCTACATCGGCGAGATCAAGCGCAGGCTCGGCGATCATTTTGCTGAACACCTCCTCTCAGTCTATCTTAACCTACCTGATCTCCCGGTGTCTCAGCACTTCAACTCCCTCTCCCATTCCCAACTGACCTTTCTGTCCTGGGCCTCCTCCTTTGTCAGAGTGAGACCCAGTGCAAATTGGAGGAACAGCATCTCATATTTCGCTTGAGCAGTTTACACCCCAGTGGTATGAACATTGACTTGTCTAAATTCAGATAGCCTTTCCCTCTCTATCCCCTCCCCCTTCTCAGATCACCCACCAGTCTTACTGTCTCTGACTACATTCTATATTTATCCCGCCCCCTCCTCTGACATCAGTCTGAAGAAGGGTCTCGACCTGAAACGTCACCCATTCCTTCTCTCCAGAGATGCTGCCTGACAAGCTGAGTTGCTCCAGCATTTTGTGTCTACCTTCAATTCAAACCAGCATCTGGAGTTCTTTCCTATTGATTTTCTTCATCTGCATCCAGTTGGTGTTTAATCTAGCATTCTTCCTTTGAGCGGCATCGTGGTGCAGTGGTAGAGTTGCTGCCTTACAGCACCAAACACCCGGGTTCGATCCTGACCACGGGTGCTTGTCTGTACGGAGTTTGTACGTTCTCACCGTGACCTGCGTGGGTTTTCTCCGGAAGCTCCGCCTTCCTCCCACACTCGAATGATTTACAGGTTTGTAGGTTATTTGGCGGTAAAAATGTAAATTGTCCTCAGTGTGTGTAGGATAGTGTTAGTGTGTGGGGATCGCTGGTTGGTGCAGACTCAGTAGGTCGAAGGGCCTGTTTACGTGCTGTATCTCTAAACTAAACTAAACTAAGCTGAAGGACTACTATCATGAGTGCTTGAGACAATGTTATGCATTCCCAGGTGGCACAGTGGACACATGCCTAGTTCATTTTGTCTACCTGATGCATTAAAAAAAACAACCGTGTACTTTGCTACACTCAGAGGAGATCCATGTGCCCATTATAATACATCCAAAGCAAGTGTATTTATGGTACAAAGAAAGGCATAACGAAATGTCAAATAATTGCCATAAATATGAAGAATTATTGGAAATTTACAGCACTGAAGGAGACCAGAAAAAAAGAACTGTTAAGTCTTGTGTAGAAAGGAACTGCAGATGCTGGTTTAAACCAAAGATAGACATAAAAGGCTGGAGTAACTCTGCTGGTCAGACAGTATCTCTGGAGAAAAGGAATAGGTGACATTTCAGGTCAAGACTCTTCTTCAGACTTCAGTCTGAAGAAGGGTCTCGAGCCAAAATGTCACCTATTCCTTTTCTCCAGAGATGCTGTGTGACCCATTGAGTTATTCCAGCCTTTTGTGTCGATAACTGTTAAGTCATCTCTGCTTGTAGACCTTAGGTTTATGGTACTAACTTCAGGTGTTCATGCTGCTGCTTTCTAAATGTAACAAAGGTTTCTCCCTCTATAACTCAGAGTGAGAGTGAGTTCTAAACACTCACCTCCCAATGGATGAAAAACCTTTACCTCCAGTTCAACTCTAATACCTCTACTTTTAATAACGTTAAAACATGAAAGGCCAGTTAAGAAGCAATTATATAATTGTTTGATGTGATAAGATTGTCTTTTTCCATTGACAGCTTGCAGCATACACATACAAATGTTCATCCCACCAAAGGATGACTCTCCAGTTTGTTGTGAATTGCTAAATCATCTTTCCAGGAACATTTAACATTGCTAGCTGGTCATTGGCCATTGCTGGGGACATGGGTCTCAGTTCAAAATGTCACCTATTCCTTTTCTCCAGAGATGCTGCCTGACCTGTTAAGTTACTTCAACACTTTGTGTCCTTTGGTGCCCCAATGTCTTAAGAGCACCACAGATACCAACAACAATGTCTGTGATTTTAATGGCATAACTGTAGACTCTATTAATATGAATGAGCAAAGGTAAAGAATGCAGCCAAATCATTCGACTAATCAATTCAGGAGAAACAATCCTTTAAGATGTTTTAAAAAGAATTAAATAATATAGCACCAAGACTGACAGCTTGATTGTCTCACAAGGTGTAGGAAGGGACTGTAGATGCTGGTTTATACCGAAGATAGACACAAACTGCTGGAGTAACTCAGCGGGTCAAGCAGTATCCTTGGAGAAAAAGGACGGGTGATGTTTTGAGTCAGGACCCTTCTTCAGACTGTTTTTTATAAAAGATCTAGAGAGTGTAGAAGGCCTTCCAGGGGAGTCCAAGAGGGGGAGGACCAGTGGAGACAGGAGAAGAGGTCATCACTGTGCGGTGAGGACTCCTTCCCATATTAAGAGGCACGGAGTCAGAGTCTGGAGACCTGAAATGTTGCCTGTCCTTTTTCTCTAGAGATGCTGCATGACCTGTTGAGTTACTCCAGTACATTGTATCTGTCTGACAAAGGTGACAGACAATTGTTCAGACTAACAGATGTGGTACCCTGTCAGATCCATTCAGTAATGTACAGGAACCTTTACAATTCATTATTAAGAAAGTAGTCTTCTGCTTGTCAATTTTTATCAGCTGGGTTAATACAGAAAATACTGGATACACTCATCAGGTCAGATAGTATCTGTGGAGAGAGAAATCATATTAACATTTCAGATTAGTAACCTTTCATTAATACTAGGGAAGGTTTTACCTTTCCAATCTCTTCATAGATCAGTTGAAAGGTCATCAATCTGAAACATTAACATATTTCTCTCTTCACAGTTGCTATCTGACGTTGATTATTTCCAGCATCTTGCAGTTAGTTCCAAATCAGTTTTAGCACTTTCACCTCCAAATTAGAAAGTTATGAATTCAAGTCTCTCTACAGGGATTTGGTTATCTCTTTGCAGTCCCGAGGGAGAGTAGGTAGCTCACTGGTGCAGTTGGTCGAGCAGCTGCCTGACTGCTCCAGAAATCTAGGTTCAATCCTGATCTCAGATACTGTCTGTGCAGATTTTGCACGTTCTCCCTGAATGTGACCGTGGCGTTTTCCCCAGGTGCTCTGTTTTACTCACATATCCCAAAGACATGTGGTTGCTAGGTTAAGTGACCACTGTAAATTACCTCTCATGTGCAATTGAGTAGTTGAACCTGCTGGGGAGTTGATGAAAACATGGGGAGAATGGAGTGAGATTAATGTCAATGATTCCCTCAAGGTTAACCTAGATTCAATGGGCTGAAGGACCTGGTTCCTTCTGTGCAAGACCGATTACAAGTCTATCAGGAAGGTGTGAAACTATCTTGGCGTGCCCATGTAAACCAACCGATGCGTTAAGGTAGGTTGCAGTCAGTGAAGTGTTATTCTAGTGATATTGGCCAGGGATGATAATATTTCTTCGTCAATATTTATCTTCCCTGTCCAGCCTTACTGAAAAAAGTATTTGACAGCATCCGAGCTACTTTGGGGCACATTGAGAAATTTTAGGTAGACAAAAATGCTGGAGAAACTCAGCGGGTGAGGCAGCATCAATGGAGCGAAGGAATAGGTGACGTTTCGGGTCGAGACCCTTCTTCAGACTGATGTGGGGGTGGGGGTGGGGGGGGGGGGCGGGAAGAAGAAAGGAAGAGGCGGAGACAGTGGAGGGAGATAGCAAGGACTACATGAAATTGGAGAAGTCAATGTTCATACCGCTGGGCTGTAAACTACCCAATTTAACTGCTCCTCCAATTTGGGGTGGGACTCACTCTGGCCATAGAGGAGGCCCAGGACAGAAAGGTCGGATTCGGAATGGGAGGTGGAGTTGAAGTGCAGAGCCACCGGGAGATCAGGTGCGGAGGTGTTGGGTGAACTGCGCTTGGTCTCACCGATGTAGAGCAGTTGACACCTAGAGCAGCGGATGCAATAGATGAGGTTGGAGGAGGTGCTGGTGAACCTCTGCCTCACCTGGAAAGACTGCTTAGGTCCTTGGATGGAGTCAAGGGCAGAGGTAAAGCGACAAGTGTAGCATTTCCTGCGGTTGCAAGGGAAAGTACAAGGTGAGGGGATGGTTTGGGTGGGAAGGGACGAATTGACCAGGGAGTTACGGAGGGAGTGGTCTCTGCGGAAAGCCAAAAGGGGAGGAGATGGGAAGATGTGGCCCAATGTTGGGATCCCATTGGAGGTGGCAAAAATGTCGGAGGATTATCTGTTGTATGTGACGGCTGGTAGTGTGGAAGGTTAAGACAAGGGGGACTCTGCCCTTGTTACGAGTGGGGGGATGGGGAGTGAGAGCGGAGCTGCGGGATTTAGAGCCTCATCTATAGTCGAAGAGGGGAAACCCCGTTCCCTAAAGAATGAGTTCATTTCCGATGCCCTGGTTTGGAACACTTCATCCAGATGCGGTGTAGATGGAGGAATTGGGAGTAGGGGAGAGAGTCCTTACAGGAAGCACGGTGGGAAAAAGTGTAGTCCAGATAGCCATGGGAATCAGTGGGTTTGTAGTAGATGTCAGTCAGTAGTCTGTTACCTGCGATGGAGATGGTGAGGTCTGGAAACGGTAGGGAGATGTTGGAAATGGTCCAGGTGAATTTGAGTGCTGGATGCAAGTTAGTGGGAAAGTTTAGTGTGAGTCTTTTCTTCCTACCTCTCTTTCTTTTTTGGATGCAATACAGATCAAAGGGCCTTGTTGTACGATTCTCTGATTTAGTTTTTCTTGGTTGAAGATGAACTTGAAAAAGAAAGAAAATAAAATGTTTCAGTTGGTTGAGAATTGTATATTTTCTTGCAGGCTCTCTCAAAGCATTTCACAAACAATGTGATATGCAGTCATTATTGCTTTGTAAGTATAGTTAATATTCCTCTTTACATACACCATGGACATGCAGACATTAGCAAGTGATGATACTGGTGGGGTGAGTGCTATCCTTGAATCCCGCACAAAGAACACATTTAAAATATTTCAATAGAGAGGTTAATCCATGAACTTCACACAGATTTGTTGAAGCGTCCATGTTAAATTTCACTCCCACTCAGTTGCCAGATGGAAAATGTTTAAAAACTGAAGTGAACAATTGTAATGTTCAGACAAACCCCGATTTACGGAATTGGCGACTTATGTAAACTCACATTTACGCAAACAATTCACAACACTGTACCATCACTCAAGTTTGCATTAGAAACAAGCCAGCAATGGCGTCGCTGCTGACCCAGAAGGCCACGTGCAGCGGAAAGTGCCCCATGTAGCCGGGCACCTGAGTGGTGGCCGCAAAGTTGTCCAGGAAGCATCTTGGAGCACATGGAGAGGTGACATTTCAGATCGAGACCCTTCTTCAGACTCAGTGAGTTATTTCGGGCAGGTGATAGGGATGGTGACTCCAACTTACACAAAATCTGACTGACGAAAGAGTTCACGGAACATTACCCTTGCTTAAGTTGGGGGAGTGCCTGTAATTGCCTACCTGGAAACTGACAGAAAATGGATGCAAAACTGGTTTTATCCCCAAGGGAACTTATCATATATTGAAGTTTCACCCAGTTCCATGAATATTAAATGGGTTGAATTAAGCAAATGTTGCACTCTAGGTTACTGATGAGAAGTAAAAGTGGTGCTCATAACTCACAGTTCTGCCTTGAAAAGCAGCTGGAGACAATGAGCAAATTTATCTTACAAATACGACAAATTGTGCAAAGAAGACATAATATTAGCCTGAAGAAGGGTCTCGACCCGAAACGTCACTCATTCCTTCTCTCCAGAGATGCTGCCTGTCCCGCTGAGTTACTCCAGCATTTTGTCTCTATCTTCGGTTTAAACCAGCATCTGCAGTTCCTTCCTACACAATAATATGTGTTGTCCCAGAGTCGGGGGATGGGAGTGGAGAGAACAATTGTGATTTGCATTGATCCAGGTAGTGGGGAAGAAAAACACCCCTCTTTTTATAATGTGAAGATAGAAGCAACCATGGATGTTTTTCAAATACAAACTGTAACCATATTCGTGCAAAATTCCTCTGAGTTATTTTAACGAACTACTCATTTAACAAGATTAAATATTATCCAAATTATAGCATGAGATGGTGATTTTTTTTTGGAATAAAATAGTTGTGAAGCATGATATTAGGTTGTGTTGCACAAGAAATCAATGAGTTTTCAACTTAAATACGGCCGGGTTTCTCCGTAAAAAGAGTTCCAGAAAACATTTTGAACTTATGACTGATTGCACTATGTAGATTTAATTCATGATCAGGTTGAATTACCGCCTAATCAGCCAACACGAGGGAAATGGTATAATCTATGGCTGCTTTAAACAACAGTGTCATTTTCTCCAGCTGGTGTTTGTAACTGGCTGTAATTTTTTTCCAGGCTGTCATCCTGGTCACAATGAATAAAAATAAACATCCCTCATCAGAAGTGTATCAACCTTGATCTTTCAAATATATGTTTCTGCTATATTTCATGTGTATATATTCAAGGATAACAAATGCACAGAGGATTTTATGGCACCACTTGTTTATGATAGTGGCTGAGATCACCTCCCTATTAGCTTTCCCATTTCATTACTGGCTAGGTCTCATATTTATCACTTTCCTCCTTTCAGGAAAAGCTACAAGTAGTCTCCATGTTACTCTTTTTGACGTTTACCCACTGAGTGTGCCTGAGATAAAATAGTTAAAACTTTGAGAAATATAATAACAGAAATAGTATATTTGAGCCTATTCTGTCATCAAAGCTGATGAGACATTAATCCGCGTTACCAATCTTTTCACCTATATACCATAATACATTTTGGTAACAAAAAACGATCAGTCTCAGATTTAAAGTTTACCATCATTCCAGAGTCAATTACCAGTTGCGAAAGAGTTTCAAATTTAGACCACTGTTTATATTTGAGGTAACTTATAACGTCAGTCCTGAATTATTTTGAATTTGTCCCATATATCGAGCTAGGCTCACTTGTGTTGGCCATGTGTTCATAGTAACATTGCTTTTTGATCGTATTGTGGCTCTTATCTTCACTGTGAGGCCGAATTTGCCAAACATTGGATTCCCTGGCATTGCCTGAAAGTGACTTCGCTGGTTGATAGGGTGAAGAAGGAGGTTTTTGGCAAGCTGGCATTCATCAGTCAGGGAATGGGATCTTGACGTTAGAATGTTACACTGCAGTTGTACAAGGCGTTAGTGAAGCCAAATTTGAAGTACTGTGTTTGGTTTTGGTCATCCTACTTTAGGAAAGATGTAATCGAGCTGGGACGTGTGGAGAGAAGATTATGGGGATGTGCCACCACACGGTATTGGTGAGCTATCAGGAAAGGTTGCGCAGGCTAGGACTATTACTGGGAGTGCAAAAGACAAAGCAGTGATCTTCTAGGCGTGTATACTATGAAGGTCATAGATGGGGGGGTGGGCTAAACAAGGGCAAACGGAACAAGCTTAGATGGGGCATCTCAGTCAGCAGGGACGAGCTCAGCTAAAGGAACTGTTTCTATGCTGCGTGAATTTATGACTCTCATTGTACTCAATGTTGGAGTCGAGGTTTGAGTCTGATAAATCACTGCTGCACATCCTCGAAGATGCATAACCGTCACAAATCTGTCACTGTATCATCGAGGTGTGGATTAACTCAGGTTTTCAAATGGTCATAGTATTTTATTGTCACCATTATTCCATTAACTTTTTAATTATTCCTGATACAACTTTCTGACATCTTAATGATCATGGATCTTCAAATCATATTGGACCTAAACTACTTTGCAATTTTCATCATTTAGGAAATACTCCATTCTATCCTTAATCGATGTAATGTAAACTGAAGCCTTAGGATATCACAATTAATTCCATTAAAATGTATTTGTCATATTTTTACCCATTTGCACTGTCTAATAATTTCTTTATCATTTAATATTTACTTCTATTCTTCTTTCATTGTGACATTGGCTTAGTTGGATATCTGGCTTTCTATCACCATCGTAATAATTAGTATATACAGAGATTAATTGTGATTCTGACACAAAACCTTTCAAGACCTGACAATTTGAGGACCTGCTCATTCTCCACACTCTCTGACACCCACCACTTAGCCAGCTTCCTAACAGGTTATTAAACTGCCTTCAATTCCATGAGCTTTAACTTCGGCTGGCGTTCTCTAGTGTTCATCAATGGTCGTGGTTCATATAAGTAACATCTGTTGATATTCCTTTGTACATTTCTTTCTTAGCATCTTCAGGTTCAATCAGGTTCATCAGACTTGACTTACCATTCATAAATCCACATTGATTGTCTCATCAATTAAAAATTTAGCCATATTCTCCTTAGCTATTGTCTAACAATTTTTATGTTAACTGGAGGAGATCGAATATCTAATTTCAATGAATTGATAAGTGAGTTGACAAAGGTGGATTTCATCAAATATCAGCAGACAGTAAATAAAGGAGCACCGCCATTCATTGCGATCATGGCTGATCATCCCCTATCAATAACCCGTGCCTGCCTTCTCCCCATATCCCTTGACTCCACTAGCCCCTAGAGCTCTATCTAACTCTCTTAAATCCATCCAGTGATTTGGCCTCCACTGCCCTCTGTGGTAGGGAATTCCATAAATTCACAACTCTGGGTGAAAAAGTTTTTTCTCACCTCAGTCTTAAATGACCTCCCCTTTATTCTAAGACTGTGGCCCCTGGTTCTGGACTCACCCAACATTGGGAACATTTTTCCTGCATCTAGCTTGTCCAGTCCTTTGATAATTTTATATGTTTCTATAAGATCCCCCTCATCCTTCTAAACTCCAGTGAATACAAGCTTAGTCTTTTCAATCTTTCCTCATATGACAGTCCCGCCATCCCAGGGATCAATCTCGTGAACCTACGCTGCACTGCTTCAATCACAAGGATGTCCTTCCTCAAGGATGTCCTTTGATGGGGCATCTTGGACGAGTTGGGTGAAAGAGCCTGTTTCCGAGCTGTATGACTCCATGGCTCGATGACCCCAACTCAAGATCAAAGTTAAACAAGTAAAGAGTCTGCAGAAGGGTCTCGATCCGAAACGTCACCTATTCCTTTTCTCCAGAGATGCTGTCTGGCCCGCTAAGTTACTCCAGCTTTTTGTGTCTATCTTCGGTTTAAACCAACATCTGCAGTTCCTTCCTACACAAGAAAAGTAGGCTTCTAATAAATGACATAATCATATTTCAGTAGCAAACCAAACTGAAACAGAACATGAATGGTAAGGAAGTGTGTGGGAATATATTAGACAATGCAAAATAAATCTAAAAGTTCTTCATAAATATATAGGTAGGTAAAATAAGAGGTAACTAATTAGGAATCAATTGATATTCTTGTGAAGGCAATGGAAGTGGCTGAGGTAGCAAATTATTCTTCTTTCTTCTTAAATAGTCCTGCAAAATTTAAGATGACTTATTTCCACCATGGTTTAATGGGAATGATGATGATTGATGAGCAGGAACTACAGACTTTCTCGTAGATGGGGCAGGAGATGCCTGATGGGTTGAACTGATGTGTAGTTTCTGAGGTGATGCATTCCTTCTGCCTTTAATGTTGAGCTTTGGAATGCCCTTGATGCATGGGCTCAAAACCCAAGTGACCCGTGACTATTTTGAGCAGTCATGAGTCAGGTAATCCCAGGCACTCATGGGGAAATTGATTACCGCCCTCCATACACTTTGGAGGCAACTCAATGATCTGTAGAAACACCATGAGTTCTCGTAAAATTCTCCAAACTGATCCATTGGAAAGGAAAATAATATCAATGTCATCACCAGGGCCAAGGACCCCACCATCAAGGCTTTCCAGAAGTTCAGAGAAAGGGTCTTGATCCGAAATATCTATTGTCCATTTGCCTCCACCGATCCTGCATGACTCGCTTAGTTCCTCCAGCAGTTTGTTTTTTTGCTACAGGTCAACTGGGAGACCATTCAAGATAGGTTCTCATCTACTGTATCCGTTGTTCCAGGTGTGGACTCCAATATATCGGCGAAACCAAGCGCAGGCTCGGCGATCATTTCGCTGAACACCTCTGCCCAGTCTGTCTAAACCTACCTGATATACCGGTTGTTAATCACTTTAACCCCCCCTCCCAAACTGTCCTGGGTCTCCTCCATTGTCAGAGTGTGGCCCAGCGCAAATTGGAGCAACAGCACCTCATATATCGTTTATGCAGCTTACACCCCAGCAGTATGAACATTGACTTCTCTAACTTCAAGTAACCCTTGCTTTCCCTCACTCTCCATCCCTCCCTCTTGCCAGTTCTCTGACCAGTCTTACTGTCTCCGATTACATTTTATCTCTGTTTGCGTAGTTGTTACCTTCTCCCAACTAACAATGATCTTTTCTACATGTTCCTTGAACTCCATTCCCTTTGTCCTGTTTTCACGGCTTACACCTCCTTATCTATAGACCTCCCTCTCTCCTGAGATCAGTCTGAAGAAGAGATGCTGCCCGTCTGGCTGAGTTGCTCCACCTTTTTATGTCTATATCCAGGAAGACATGGATTTTCTTGAGTTTCCATTACTGGAACATGCAGAGGCCACGTGCAAACAATGGAGGGAGTGCACAATATTCCAAACTAGCTGACCAGTCCGTCTTAACTAGCAAATGCCATTTTCCCTTCCTCTGGCAAAGTCATACTAAAGACATCTTCAACTCAAGAGACAGTCTAAGAAGTATAATTTGAAGAGCTCTTAATTTGATTTGATAATTGTTTTAATTACAGGCACAGAAATTGCCTTGGGCTGCAATTATTGCATTCCAACCCCCTTAAGATCTAATGGCTAATTTCAGTTGTTTTCAAAGAGGAATTAGCAAAACATTTTGATAATTTGAGGGATCTCTTAGGGACAAGTGAGAAGAGGTGATGTAAAATGAAATAGAGTGCACGATTGCTTTTATTTATAAATGAATGATTGTAATTTTAAATAATACTTACTGATAAATGAAGAATCTCTCGGAAGGGACATGCGGCAGAAGCTCCCAAAGAGCCGCCGCCATGCCCCCCCCCCCCCCCCCCACGATAGGCAGCAGGCCTGGCTCGCTCACCGGGGAACCGGGGTCTGAGCCTCGACTCCTTCTCGCTCCCGAAGACTGGGAACCAGAGGGTGAAGAGAGTCCAGAGAGTGGGGGGACACTGGAATAAAGTGCCAGTAAGAGAATCATTCAGTTCAGTTTAGTTTATTGTCACGTGTGTCGAACTACAGTGAAAATGCATTTGTTGCGTGCTGACCAGTCAACGTAAAGACAAGAACTGTTACAAAGTCAGTTGGTGCAGCTTTTGTGTCAGTTACAAAGTGATAATGGTTCCTGCTGGTATTGAATGATTTATACTTTATTGTCATGGAATTATAAGACACCATTAGAATAGAATGGAATAGAATGTCTTTTATTGTCATTCAAACAACTTGGTTTGAACGAAAGTACCTTTTTGTACAGTCTTAACATTGTTTTATCACTGGAATGTACATCCCTGTATGCTTTGGAATTGTGGACAAAAATAAATCCTCTCCTCTAGGTATACAGCGCTGAGCAGGAGCGAGAGAGAGACGAGAGAGAGGAGAGAGAGAGAGAGAGAGAGAGAGAGAGGAGAGAGAGGAAGAGAGAGAAGAGAGACGAGAGAGAGAAGAGAGAGAGAGAGAGAGAGAGCGAGATAGAGAGATAGGCGAGAGCGAGAGAGAGAGAGAGAGAGATGAGAGAGAGAAGAGAAAAGGGAGAAAAGAGAAGGGACAAGGAGAGAGAAAAAAGAGGAAAAAAGAGCATAGATATCTTCACATCTCCTCCTCTCTCTACTCCTCTCTCCCCCCCCTCTCTCTCCCCCCTCTCTTTCCCCTCTCTCCTTCTCTCTCCCCTCTCTCTCTCCCTCCCCCTCTCTCTCCCCCTCCCTGGCCCGTCTCGTCCCACAGTGATCATGTGTAAGCGCGGCGTCAACTATGAATTTTGAACCAGCTTTAACACAGATATTATAATGGCAGGGTTGATGCTGTTGGATATTGAAGCCATTTTTCCTTTAGGGAGGCTTCATCATTGGAATAAAACTTATTGCAAATGGAAGTCAATTAAGCCCTATAATATTCCACCATTTCCCTGCTGAATGTTGTGTGACAAAACATTGCTTTGTGCAGACCTGTGTCAAGGCAATACTGACAGTAATTATTCTGCAGATGATCATCAGCCTAGATCCAATAACATCCCTTTAGGTGCTCTGGGCATTTGCACTGAGCCCATCCAGAACTGTTTTAAGTGTTTTAGAGATGGGTTCAATTCCTTTTTCATTGTGGCACAGCATGCCCTTGAGGTAAATAAATTGTCGTAGGTTAGAAGGTGAAGCCAAAGATTGTGTTAGTCTTTTATGTATTTGTAGTTATGGAAGCCAAGTCAGCCAGTTTATCCCTTGAGGTAAGTTCACCTCTGGCCTCATAGTAAATGTGAAGCCTAACTGTTTCTTATATGCAGGGTAAAATTGTCAGGGCTATGATTTGCTTCTTGTTTACTGTCTTTCATGAGGTTTTGTTTTGAAGTTATCTTTAACAGGCAATTGCGGTCCTGAAAAAATTGCTGCCATCACATCTGTCCAGGTCTTGTTAACTGGGACCTGCAATGACATTTGCTGAAACTTTATCTCAATATTTGCAACAATGCTCTATGTTACAAATCACCTTCTGCCCCCATTTGTTCCTTCACACCCCCACACGCACACTGACACACACACACACACAGACACACACACACACACACACACACACACACACACACACACACACACACACACACACACACACACACACACACACACTCACACACACAGAGGAATGAAACAAATGTCATCTGACAGTAATATTGTTCTTCAGAAGCAGAAGTTCTGAAGCGGATTGATCATTTATTTTGTGCAGGAAGGAACTGCAGATGCTGGTTTAAACCGAAGATAGACACAAAGTGCTGGAGTAACTCAGCGGGACAGGCAGCATCTCTGGAGTGAAGGAATGGGTGACGTTTCGGGTTGAGATCCTTCTCCTTCTGAAGAAGGGTCTCGACCCGAAACGTCACCCATTCCTTCTCTCCAGAGATGCTGCCTGTCCTGCTTAGTTACTCCAGTATTGGGGATCATGACAGAAGCCTCCTCGTGGCGATCCCCGGAAACGACGTCACGATGCACTCTATGATGCGTCGGGCGACCAATTCTGTCAACATGTTGGACGACGACAGAAGCCAACAGCGAGCTATATGTCGTCTGACACACGAGCGAACGAACTTCAGAACTTTGTGTCTATGATCATCATTTGTGTTGTTGAGCTAAGTACCATTTATCAAGTCCCTTTATCTTGATTAAATAAATCATCATGAATAATCTCAAAAATAGATTTACATTGTATTTTTCATTTAAAATACTACAGGTGTCTTTTACTATGTTTAATGTTTCCGAGCCTGCTGTGATTTAGTATTTATAACACTGTCTAAAGAATTTGGATTCAGATGCATTTGATCTTCAGAATTATTGGCTGATATTTCATAGTAGTGCTGAGCAAATGTGCTGTTTTCATTTGCGATCTTAACCAAAGCCTCTACTGGAGAGAGGTAAAATATCCCAAGGCACAGTTATGAAGAAATGCTGCGGCGTTTTCAGTGTGTGTGGTCCATGTTTATTCCTCAATTAACATTTCAAAAACAGATTATCAACTCATCAGGATTGTGTGATTATTGTGTAAATTGGCCACTACTTTTCCTAAACTACAATTTCTTAGATGGCTAAACTTCAAATGTTTTTCCTTGACTTTAATGTTTACAGTTACAGCATGGAAACAAGCCCTTTGGCCCACCGAGTCCCCACCGACCGTAGATCATACTCAAGATTCAATTTATTGTCACGTGTCCCAGATAGGACAATGAAATTCTTGCTTGCTGCAGCACAACAGAATATTGTAGGCATAATTACAGATCAGATCAGTGTTTCCATATACCATAGAATATATATATACACACATAAATAAACAATAAAGTGCAATAAGCTGTTATAGTTCAGAGTTTGTTTGAAGTTGTGTTTCTGCAGATTCTTTGATACAGGTGAGC
Source organism: Amblyraja radiata (assembly GCF_010909765.2). NCBI lineage: Eukaryota > Metazoa > Chordata > Chondrichthyes > Rajiformes > Rajidae > Amblyraja > Amblyraja radiata. Next base: position 7,591,982 of record NC_045984.1, read on the forward strand.
TCAGAAATACTATATTTGAAGATTTTCTGTTGTGCCGCTGGCAAAATGTCGGCGCAGGTAGGCGCCATCTTAGATCAAAGGATCCTTTCACGCTAGTTCCATGTTACCCCACTTTTGCATCCACTCGGGACAATTTACAGAGGCCATTTAACTGGCAAACACACATCTTTGGGATGTGGGCGAAAACCAGAGCACCTGGAGGGAACCCATGGGGCCACAGGGAGAACGTGCAAACTCCACACAGACTGCACCCGAGGTCAAGATCGAACCCGAGTCTCTAGCACTGTGAGGCAGCAGCTCTACCAGCTGTGCCAACCTTGAGCGCCTTTGGATGATGTGAAAGATGGTTTATAAACGAAAATCTTTACAAAAACATTGATGTTATTAAAATAACAAATAATCATTAAACTAATTTAATCTTCCATAAAATGTTTTTTTTTAACATAATTAAATGAAAGAATCAGATGAATATAGTCAAATCAATGATCTTGTAAAATCGTTTGCTAACTCGTACTCTATGTGGTTGATGGAAAAGTGTGCACCATCTTCTTCACTCTCTTAAAGCAACACAAGAAGGTCCTGGCTCGGTACCTTACCCAGCAACCGCAGGAGATGCAACACCTGGCCCAATACCTCCTCCCTCAACTCTGTTCAGGGACCCCAACAGTCCTTTCAGCTTTAGACAGAGGTTCACTTGCACCTCCTCCAATCTCATCTACTGTATCCATTGTTCAAGATGTGGACTTTTATACATCGGCAAGACCAAATGTAGACTGGGCGATCGTTTTGCTGAACACCTTCGCTCAGTCCGCCTGAACCTACCCGATCTCCCGGTTGCCAAACACTTTAATTCGCTTTCCCAGTCCCACACTGACCTTTCTGTCCTAGGCCTCCTCCATTGTCAGAGTGATGCTAAAAGCAAATTGGAGGAACAGCATCTCATATTTTGCCTGGGTAGTTTACAACCCAGTGGTATGAATATTGATTTATCTAACTTCAAGTATCCACTGCCTTCCCTCTCTCTCTATCCCTCCCCCACCAAAGGTTGCACCAGCTTCTCTTTTTCACCCAACAAACAGCTAACAGTGGCCTGTTTCCTTTATCATCATTACCTTTTTGCATATCTTTCATTCACTGTTCTGTATCTCTCCACGTCATCGTCTATATCACTTGTTTCTCTTTCCGGTGACTTTCAGTCTGAAGAAGGGTCTCGACCCGAAACATCACCCATTCCTTCTTTCCAAAGATGCTGCCTGTCCTGCTGAGTTACTCCAGCTTTTTGTATACATCTCCATAGGGACATCTGGTTAAGGGTGACCCATTTTAGAATTCTGCAAGGTGACCTGTTTGTTCTAAACTCTCTGATGGTGACCATTACCCTCAACCTCTATAGGAAACATCACCCATTCATTCTCTCCAGAGATGATGCCTCACCCACTGAGTTGCTCCAGCATTTTGTGTCTCTCTCTAGTTTTAATTATTCTATTGACATTTCAGTTGGCATGGGGCCTAAAGGTACTCATATATACTTAGGTAGATTGGCGTCCATTTTTAAAATATAATCGGCATTGTGAAGTATTTTTGCATATTCTTCAATATTCAATGTCCTAAAAATGCAGAATATTGCAGTAACAATTAGTCAGGACGATCTTTCCCTTGTGTCTGATGGGCAAGAGTTTCCAGCCTAGACCCTGACCAATGGTCCTGTGACAAAATTAGCATCACTTAATTTCAGTGAGTAGATTATTTAGCAAGAGGGAATGTTGACTTTGCAATCCTTCCCTGTGAGCAGTGTTGAAGTTTGCCATCAAGTAGCAATGTTACAAAATTTTGAGATTTTAAAAATCAAGTCTGTAATTTATCCCATCAGATAAAGCATAAAAATAAGTTTAATTTGACATCTAATTCACTTTCATATCTCAAGTATTTAAAATGTTATGGCCATTTTCATACTCGGAAATGAGCATCTTGTTCCCTATTGATTTTCTATGGACATAACAAAAAAGTTGTGATCGTGAACAGTCAAAAGCCCATAACTTTCTTAAAAATTAAGAGAACTGAATGAAATTTTCAGTTATCATAGATTGAAGCATTCTGAAACAAATATAAAATAATCTTACTTGGATGACCTGAAATTAAAGCATATAATTAGTTAGTTACCTAATTGTAGCTAATTTCAGACTTCAATTACTAGATCTAAACATCTATCCATTTCTTAATAAATGATTAACATTTTTAAATAGCCTAAATGTCCAAATAATATTCACAGATAATTCACAATAAAACATGATTTTAAAATCTCATTTACATTAATTTATAGGCCAAATGGAAGGAATTCAGTGTTCAATTGCTGTAAATAAATGCCCATTTAAATCAGCTTTCCAGTGGGTCCATGTGGAACGCGCTGGTTTAGAACGTTCACATTGCGGTAGATTTGTGCCTCAAATGCCGAGAAAAATACTGCGCGATATAATGGGCCCAAATTGAGCTACTCGCAATATTAAATTTTGTATAAAAGGATCTTTAGAAGCCCTTTTGAATGTAAAAATATACAACCTACCTTCTGCTATTTTCTTTATGAGACCCTGCGGTTGCTGACGGTCGCGGGTTTAAAGATTGATTTTTAAACTACTATAACTATTATTCAAGGCCTTTAAACCTAATAATAGCTTTTGCGACGGGGTCTATCAGCGATTTTTCGTTAATAATTAACTAGGCTGAACATTTTCGATTGGAACAGCTTAGAGAAAATCGCGTTTTAAACCCGCCCCCTCTAAACGGCGCCAAAATCGCGCACAACCTCAGCGGCAGATATTCAGCGACGCTTCAGGTAGGCTTTGCAACATACCTACATCAAGATACCGTCAAAAGAGTGGAGTGTTGGGTCTGAACTCGGCCAAGCCCGAATCATGAGCACATGAACACATGATGTATGGCATGTCTGGTCAACAATTTAAAGACTGATAAGAATTTAAGTTCAGGGTTTACATTTTTTTCTGCTCCATTTATCTAATGCTTCTCAATGAAATAGTTTGTCATCATTTAAGGTTAGGATTGATGCAGTGATTTTCCTCAAACTATGTTGTGTTGCTTGCAATATCAGAGTCCATACATATTTATTAAAGTCTGAGTTTCAATGGTATCTACCTAATAATATGTGGGGTCATATTTCCTTCCCTTGGCTTTGCTTCTATTTATATCTAAGTCGCAAAACATTGGCACTCACTTGATGTTCTGCCCAATGGAATTATTGGATTGACAAAGGCAATGTACCTCAATCATGATTCACCAACACTGGAACCTCACAAGGATGCGTTCTCAGCCCCTTGCTTTACTCTCTTTACACTCACAACTGTGTAGCTACATTTTGCTCAGATGCAGATGACACCTCTGCAGTAGGCTGGATCTCATACAATGATGAGACGGAGTACATGAAGGAGATAGAGAGCTTCGTAGCATGGTCACGAATCTCCCCCAATGTCAGCAAGATGAAGGAGCTAGTTATTGATTTGAGGAAGCATGGTGGAGTAAGTGTTCCAGTCAGCATCACTGTTGCCAAAGTGGAAATGCTTGAGAGTTTTAATTTCCGAGGTGTAAATATCACCAGCTATCTGTCCTGCGCCAACTGCATTGAAGCTTCAGCCAAAAAAAGTACATCAATGCCTCTACTTCCTCAGGAGACCAAGGAAATACGGCATATCTCCAATACCTGCTACAGATGCACTGTGGAAAGCATGCTGTTGAGTTCCATCACAGCTTGGTTGGTAGCAGCTCTGCCCAAGACCACAAGAGTTCAAGATTCAAGATTCAAGATTCAAGACGTTTATTGCCATGTCAACAAGTTGATAGGAATGTGTCTTGGTTCGCTCTCAGACAGATACAATACAGTACAATACAACCACCACACACACCACAATAAATAATACAGACAATACCGTACGAAGGACAATATATACAGGAAGGACAATATATACAGGAAGGACAGTACCCAGCAGCGTCATGTTAAGCGTAGGTGCAAGTGCAAAAGAAAGTGCAGAGTGATTAGTGCAAATTCAAATATCTGATGGCTTGGAGGTAGGTGCTGTCTCTGAAGCGAGATGTTTTACTTTTAATGCTTCTATATCTCCTTCCTGATGGGAGGAGATTAAAGAGATAATGTGCCGGGTGAAAGTGGTCTGCTATGATTTTTTTGGCCTTTCTGGTGAGTCTTGTTGAGTAAAGTGATGTCACTGAGGGAAGTCTGCTGCAACCGATGATCTTAGAAGCTCGGCGCACTATTCTCTCCAGCCGAGTCTTATCCTGCGAGGTTGTGTGACCATACCAGACAAGCATGGAGAATGTGAGTATGCTTTCTATGGTAGACCTATAGAAGTGGGTCATGGCTGGTCGACTGACCCTGAATTTTTTGAGCTGCCGCAGGAAGTAGAGTCGCTGGTGGCACTTACTGATTATGAGACTGGTGTTGAGCTCCCATGATAGGGATTGATAATAAATTTTTATATTTAATGGGCGCCTTTCATACAAAATCTCAAGGACACCTTACATAGTAATCGGAATAAAAACATATAATCGGAGTAAAACAAGTAATTAAAGACATCACAATGACACAAATTAAAAACAGAATTCAATCCAAAAACAGAAAATCAAAAACACAGTGTGAAGAGAGAGCAGCGGCAACCAATTCGTGCCAGCGTCCACTCTCCCTTCACGGCAGCCATCTTGGACACAGACCTACAAGACTACAGTTAGACAAAAAAAAATCATCCCCCCACAGTGGATAGCACTGTGGAGGAAGGCACAATGTCCAGTCCCCACCCCATGTTCACCCCAAAGTCAGGCCTATTGGGGCCACCGCAATTGCCTCTACGGAGGCCCGATGTCCCTGGCCGTTCTCACCGGGTGGTCTTGCCCCGGCGTCGGGAGAGTCCTTTCGGCGGCTGGGCCACTTGGAACGGCCGCTTCTTGGTTGGAGCCCGCGGCTGCCGAAGCCGACAAGGCCGCGCCGGTTTGGCGCTCCTAGGCTCCAGATGAAAAAGTCGGCGACCGCTCTCCTCACTGCCGCCTTGCCGCCTCTACGCACGCCGCCTCTCCGCTCCGCAAACCCGCAGCCCGGAGATGTTGCTCACGGCGGTCCAGCTCGCCAGAGCTCCAGCGCGGCGACCCGCTCCGCTCCAGCGCTCCAGCGCTCCAATGCAGTGCCGCCACGCAGGCCGAGGTGCTGGGTGGTTCCCGCCAAGAAACGGCGCTCCAAGCCCGCTGGTAGGCCACGACGACGGGTCGACGGGCAGCCCGGAAAAAAGGCTGCCACACCGACCAGGTAGGGACCTATAAATAAAGTAACACCTACCCCCCCACATTAAAAGACCATATCCCCTACAAACAAAAAAACAGGACTCACTAAAAACTAAAAAAAAAAAAAAAAACGAATTTAAGACGGACGGCTGCTGCTAGCAGCCGTTCACCAAGATGGCTCCTCCTCCTACTTTGATGTATGGTGGTCCCGAGGAACTTAAAGGAGGTGACCCTCTCAACCACCTCTCCATTGATGAAGAGAGGGAGGAGGGGGGTGGCCTTCTTTCTGAAATCAACAACCAGCTCCTTAGTTTTTGAGATGTTAAGTATGAGGTTGTTGTTCTCACACCACCTTACTAGCTCCTCTACTTCACTACGGTAAACGGTTTCGATGTTATTGGTAATAAGACCTGCCACAGATGTGTCATCTGCAAACTTAAATAACAAGACAGAGTCAGAGTGTGAACAGCAAAAATGTGTGTATACAGAGTACAGAAGAGGTGATAAAACGCAACCCTGGGGGGCGCCGATGTTCAGGAACCTAGCCAGTGAGACATGGTTACCAATTTTTACCACCTGTTTTCTGTCACATAGAAAGCTATAGATCCATTTACATAGAGATGAGTTGACCCCCAGTTCCTGTAAAGTGTGTATCAACTTTACAGGAACTTTACAGGAACGATGGTATTGAAAGCGGAGCAAAAATTGTTGATGTAGCCCAGTCCATCACACAAAACAAACTCCCCACCATTGATTCCATCTACACGTGATATTGTCCAGGGAAAGCAGCCAGCATAATTGAGGACTTTTTTCATTCCACTGCTTCCCTCAGACAGAAGATGCGAAATCTTAAATCACATACCACCAAACTCAGGAAGCTTCTTCCCCTCTGCTATCAGACTACTGAATAGTCCTCTCATCAGTTAGGGTGTAGTCCCAATTCCACAACCTACTTCCATTGCAGATGCTGAACTGTTTATCTTTGTACTACTTGGTATCATGGATAATTGTAATCCTTTTCTAAAGAGTGGAAGATAATTGTACTTGAATTATTTGAACATGGAATGGCCATTGCCCACCAGCTATCACGCAGTCTTTGCAGAGTAAAGTCTTTGTCCAGTGGCATTGGATACCAGAAGATTGTGGTTCAAGATCTGTTGCACTAACTGGGCACATACACACACTGACTACACACATGTGGTAATGTTTTGTTGTGGCATTCCAGAATAGCTAATCATATCTAATACACTAGTTAACTGCATGATATTTTAACAAGAAATACTCCACTTTCTGTGGTCAGATGAATTCCCTTCCCAATTATTTATCTGAATTTTTCTGGATCTCCAAATATAAAGTCGCCTCCGTGCACAGCAGGCCATACCAGTCACTTCTTGCCTAATGTAAATCAACTTCACAGGCAAGGAAAAATTAAATAGTATTTTCCTTGCATTTCACTTGGCATGATGCCTGTAATTACAAAAACATTATGTATTTATGAACTGTAAGATTTTTAGCATGGTTAAAAAGTCTCAAGATACTTCATAATATTTTACAAACTAAAGCAAGCAGTGAGCGACACAGGGGCACAGCTGAGGAGCTGCTGCCTCACAGCGCCAGAGTCCTGGGTTCGATCCTAGCCGCAGGTGCTATCTGTATGGAGTTTGCACATTCTCCTTGTGGCCACGTGGGTTTCCTCCGGGTGTTCCAGTTTCCTGTCACATTCCAAAGATGTGCGAGTTTGTGGGTTAATTGACCACTGAAAATTGCACCTAATGTGCAGGGTGTGCGTGCAAAAGTGGAATAACATAGAACGCGTGTGAATGGGTGATCAATAGTCAGCGGAGACTCAGTGGGTGAAGTGCCTGTTTCAATGTTGTATCTTACAATCAATTCAATCAATTTTATCAATGAAGAACCCAGGAATATCAGATTGAAGAGGTGAGGCAGACCCATTCACTGTAGTAGATCACGGAGACTCCATTGTATAATGTCTTCTTCTCATGGATTTTAGGCATGAGAAACTAGGCTCTTCGCTTTAGGACAAGGAAGATTAAGAAGAGATTATATAAAGATGATTAAAGCTATGAAGGGCTCTAAAAAGGGAACCTGGTTGAAAGGTTGATTAGAAAGGGTGTCAGATTGATTAGTAAAGGTGTCAGCGGTTATGGGGTTGAGAGGGGTAAATAGATCAGCTATGATTGAAGGGCGGAGTAGACTTGATGGGCCGAATGTTCTAATTCTACTCCTATAAACGTATGAATCAAAAGAGGCAACATTGATGTAATGTGGGGAAGTCGGGGAATGGGACGAACAGGATTGCCTCTCAAGCAGCCAGTGCAGGCTTGATGGGATGAATCTATGATTCCTCTATGATTCTATCATTGTTGCATGTCATATTATTGGATGCATAGGCTCCTTACATTGCCAAATTCTTCTGACTACCCATTGTGTATCAAATAGTTTGATCTCAGTGTGCCAAGTTATTTGCATTTTATGTGATGTCAGCTACCTTACTCCCTTACTTACTGCTACCCAGTAGGAGACCACCGGTTCATTCCAGTTTCCATCAGAGCATGTCCTCCGAGTCCCATTCTTCCCCTTATTATTTCCACTATCATCTTTCAACATGTTCTCTCTCACATTACCTCCAAACCCTTTATTCAGACTTCTTCAGCAGTCTGAAGAAGGGTCTCGATCCGAAAAGTCACCCATTCCTTCTCTCCAGAGATGCTGCCTGTCCCGTTGAGTTACTCCAGCATTCTGGGTCTATCTTCAGTGTAAACCAGCATCTGCAGTACCTTCCTACTCTTTATTGATTACTTTAACACTGACCTATACCTGAGGGGTAAATTACCGGAGACAATAAACCGACCAGTGCGTATTTGGGATGTTGAAGGAAGTGGAAAACTCTGCGGGAGTCCATGCAGTCATGAGGAAAATGCACAACGTTCCCACAGGCAGTGGGGATCGAACCTGCATCCCTAAAACTGTGAGCAACACTAATTGTTGTGCCATAAGAAATTGGTTGTTCCAAGTTTATGTCATCCCCAACGCAATCCCCGGTGACAAACGCAATAATTAACATGTAATTAAATAATGATGGCAGGAATAATGCTCTGGCTATTAAATTACATTTATATAAGTTGAAGTCAATTAAAATGTTAAAAGCATTGCTTCCCAATTTGCAAATTTTTATGTTGTGAAAAATGTGCATTAAAAATTACATCTACACTGACTTATCACATTGTGCATTAGAATGTAGACAAAAGTGCTGGAGAAACTCAGCGGGTGAGGCAGCATCTATGGAGCGAAGGAAATAGGCAATGTTTTGGGCCGAAACCCTTCTTCATACTTTATTAAATAACTGTCAATATGTTGCATTAATCCCAGTAGATAAATAAACACATTTATATAGAGTCCGAAGAAGGGCTCGGCTTTGCAGCGGCCCCTGCAGTCCGTCTGTCCTTTTAATTTTTTTTTGTCTCATTCAATGTGTAGTTTGCTGTGGTTTTTTGTGTTGGTTTTGACTGTGTATACAGTATGTGGGGGGCGGGGGGGTGTTGGGGGAAACTTTTGGATCTCTTCCCTGCACGGGAGTCCCGACCTTTTCCCTGTCGGGTCTCCGTTGTCGTTGGGGCCTAGCACCGTGGAGCGGCCTCCAGCCAGAACAACCTGGGGGCTCCAGTAGCGGAGCCTGCGGACTTACCATCGTGGGGCTGGCCAGCCTCGGAGCGTGGGGATCTGTGGTGGCGCGCGGCTGCGACCAGACTTCGGGGCTTCGGAGACTCCAGCTGCAGGCCTGTGGATGGTGACATCGGGAGCTCGCGGGTCCCTGGTGGGAGACCGCTTTTTGGAGCTCCCGCGGCGGTAGCTTCTCCCGCCCGAGTTGCGGGGCTGAAAACGACCCGGAGCGGGGCCTGACATCGCCCGGCGCGGCTATAACGGCCGCGGGACTTGCCATCGCCCGCCGGGGGCTTTAACATCGGGAGAGGATGGAGAGCAGGGGAGAGACAAGACTTTGCCTTCCATCACCGTGAGGTGGGGGTCCACTGTGATGGATGTCTGTGTGAATTAGGTTGGTTGTGTGTCCCGTAAAATTGTTTCTTCTTCTTGTATGGCTGCAGAAACCAAAGTTTTTAACGGATAAATAAAGTTCATTGAAATGAAGTGAAACGTCACCTATTCCTTCGATCCATAGATGCCGCCTCACCCGCTGAGTTTCTCCAGCATTTTTATCTACCTTCTATTTTTCCAGCATCTGCAGTTCCTTCTTAGACACATTTATATAGATTATTTTATGACCTCAAGAAGTCCCAAAACGCTTTGAAGCTAATGAAATGCAACCAGTTTTGTGATAGAAGATGCACACCAGCTCTATTGTAATGTAGGCACAAGCTCCATTGTAATGTAGGAAATACAACAGCAATTCCTATGATGAATGATTGAAAAATAGCCAGATCATTTATTCTCCTTTAGAAGCTGGTGAAGGGATAAAGATTGGCCAGGTCAGAAAGAATTCCTCTGATCTACTTTGGACAGAACCTTGAGAATTTTTGCATCCAAAATACAAATAAGAGAGGGTGTAGGTTTAAGGTGAGAGGGAAAAGATTCTAAAGGGACGTGAGGGGCAACTTGATCACACAGAGTGAGGTGAGTACAGGGAACGAGCTGCCAGAAAAAGTAATGGAGATGGGTACAATTACGACATTTGAAGGACTCGTCATGGATTGGAAAGGTTTGGAAATATAAGGTGCAGGAAAGTGAGAGTACCTCAGTTAAGCAACTTGGCCAACATGGGTGAGTTGGGCCGAAGGTCCTGTTGCCATGCTGTATAGCACCCTGACTCTGCAACCTGAAATAATACATAAGAGGAGACATAAGAGACTGCGGATGCTGAAATCTTGAGCATAAACAAACTGCTGGAGGAACGTCTTGAAGAAGGGTCCAAACCCAAAATGTTGTCTATTCATTCCCCTCCACAGACACAGCCTGACCCTCCCTTGCAATTTGTTCTTTGCTCAAAAATACATAAGATCTCAGTTTAAAATCACTTTCCACGCGGCAACATCATTGACAATACAGGCCTCTCTTTTCCACTCTGTGCTGAAGTATTCCTTAGTGTGCGTCTTGAACCCAGAACGTCTCGGTTCACACTTGTGGCCAACTTTCTGAGATACTGTTTCAGCAAGTGGTGATGACACTGTGCAATCTATTAACACACATTGGTGGAGATCAATCCATGATGTGGGGCAGCAAGGAGGTTGAAGAGGCCTCTGTTACAATCCTTTCGGAGAATCAGCATTGTTTGTGATAAAGTCACATTAGAGTCCTGGCAAATTATTATGGTCTCGTGCTGACGGTGTCGTTCGCTAATGCGGTTTCCGCTTGAACCGCCATTTCCTGTTGTTGAACTGAGAGTGTAGATAGAGAACTACTCCTGTCAGTTCGTTGCTATCATGTTGCAGTGCGCCAGCACTTCCCAGCCAGGATGTTCCCCTGTCTTCATTTAAAGAACAACTATGATATTAATGTGATTTGGTATTTGATTCCATCCAACATTTTGTTGCCAATTACCTCCCACCACGAAAGCTTCTCTCAGTAAACTGATATTAATACAGTCAGCACCATCAGGGAAATCTATAATGGGTGATGGTCCAATATTTAAAAATTTGAATCATAATAGGAACACTCTGGAATAGAAAAAAAAGACACAAAGTGCTGGAGTAATTCAGCAGGTTAGGGAGCATCTCTGGACTCTTCTTCAAACCCGACCCAGAACTTCACCTATCCACGTCCTCCAGAGGTGCTGCCTGTCCCACTGAGTTACTCCAGCATTTTGCAGTCCCTTGTGTCTACACTTGGGAGCATAATCACTTTACAAAGGTTTGTTGTGTGTCAGTGAAACCATTTATATCTCTGAAACACAGCTGTACGGTGGTATAGTTGCGGCCTTACAGCGCTTGCAGCGCCGGAGACCCGAGTTCGATCCTGACTACGGGTGCTGCTTGTACAGAGTTTGTACGTTCTCCCCCTGACCGCGTGGGTTTTGTCCGAGATTTTCGGTTTCCTCCCACACTCCAAAGACTTACAGGTTTGTAGGTTAATTGGCTTGGTATGTGTTTGTAAATGATCCACTACAACATACATGTAGGGAAACATAGGTCTTTATTCCATTCATAATTACAGAGCGTTTCACTTGCACATCTGTGCTCACCAAGCTCCGCATGTCTTGTGCCAGCTGGCTGTCCTTGTCAGTGTAGTACCGTAATACCATGTAATGGGTGGCATGCGCATATGTGTGTAGTGGAGATTATAAATGGCATGGATTAATAAGGGTGAATCTAAATTGTCCCGAGTGTTTGTAGGACAGTGTTAATGTGTGGGGAACGTTGGTCAGCGTGGACTCGGTGGGCCGAAGGACCTGTTTCCACTCTGTATCTCTAAAGTAAACTAACTACACTAAACTCACCAGTTGAAGTTTTACATCTGGGACTTGTAGTTGAAGATGAGAGGTGGTGCCATTTTTAAACTCATTTCCCATCCACATCTCAGAAAACAAAGCACTATTTTTATAAAGAGCAGGGAGATTAGTTCTACACTGACACCTTTGTATATGTAGGGGTAGAAATTTGTCCCAAGTTCTTTGTGCTTGTCATGAAAACCAGAAGCAACTGTTTGTAACTGTCTGCTTCTGAAATTTGGTTCCAATGATGTCAATGGGGAAATGGTACTGCATATTATAAACACAAGCTCTTTTATCTTGTATTTTCAATCAATAAATGGCTGTTTGTAAATGGAAATACAATTTAAAAAAAAGATATGTAGTATCAGAAGAATTAGATGAATTTGAAATTTAATGCAGAGAAATGTGAGGCAAAGCATTTGGGAAGGTGCAACAAGCAAGGGGATAGATATGTTCGGAGGTTTTGAGTGTGACAATATCTATAGATCCTTAAAAATAGCAGGCGGGTCAATAAGATATGTCATTCCCCTTTCCCCTGACTCTCAGTCTGAAGAAAGGTCTCGACGTGAAATGTCATCTATTCCTTTTCTCCAGAGATGCTGCTTGACCTGCTGAGTTACTCCAGCGTTTTGTGTCTATCTTCGGGTCAATAAGATGGATGAGTGACTTTCCTTTTTCAGCCAAGGCGAAGGGTAAAAGAGCAAAGAGGCTAGGCTGGAATTGTATTCAACACTTGTTGTGCCACAACTTGGAGCGCTGAGTACAATCCTGGCCAGCTCATAGGGGGGGGGGGGGGGGGGGGGGGTTGTGATTGCACCAGAGGGTTTGCAGTGGATATTTACACAGATATTGCCAGGACTGGAAAGTTGTATCAGTGAGGAAAGACTGGATAAACTAGGGATGTTTTTTTTGGAACAGTGGAGGGTGAGGAAAGACGTGCATTGAACTGTGTCAAATCATGGGAGGCGTGGATAGCTATAGAGGAAGGATTAATTCCTTTAGCAGAGGGAGCAAACAGCAAGGTCTGTGGACTTGAAGTAACTGTGAGAAGGGTTGCAGAGGAGAGGGGAGAATATATGTACACCTTTGTTCTGATGCAAAGTCTCAACCCGAAACATTGACAATTCTGCCATTGATGCTGCCTGACCCATGGATTTATTTTAGCTCCAGATTCCAGCATCAGCGGTTTGTTTTGAATCGTTTTCCTCTGACTTGTACATGTGCACATGAACTGGCCAGTGTTAGTACCAAGAGGATGGAAGAACCTGGAGCTCAGAGCCTGGCTGGTGGTGGAGGTCAAGGGTTATGGGGAGAAGGTAGAAGAATGGGGTTAGGAGGGAGAGATAGATCAGCCATGATTGAATGGCGTAGACTTGATGGACCGAATGGCCTTATTCTGTTTCTCTCCCTTATGACCTTATGGAGGATGAAACCCTCCTCACATTTAAACAGTATTTGGGTCTGTATATGAAGATCTGTGACCTGCAGCTCGAATATGGGGCCTGGTCGGCTGGCTCCTTGTCCATCAGCATAGGCAGAAAGGCCTCCTTCTTAATTCTAATTTTTATTTTATTTTCTTTATGTGGTTACATCTTTAAATAGCACTCAACCTCAAAATTAACCCTAAATCTTAAACCCTTTCATAAATATTCTTTGTGGTAATGAATCACTATTTATTTTCAGGAAGTAGTTTAAAAATAGCACTATCGCTGAATACGTTGCATACAAATTTCTGTCCAAAATCTTTCACGAGAAATGGTGAATGCAAAAAGCATTGAGGTAAAGGGAACGTACAAACTCCACACAGATAGCACCTGAGATCAGGATTGAACCTGGGTCTCGGCACTGTGAGGCAGCAGCCCTTCCAGTTGTGCCATTGTGCTGTCCAAAGGCTGACATTGCATATGGAACGATTTATATTCTATATTTCACAGTGATTAATGGATAGGTGCAGTGCAGGGAAGAGGAGACAATATTGGAGATTGCTGCTCATGTCCGCGTGCATCCCTGGAACCATGGGATATTTTAATCCAATTCTAAACTTGTTCTTCGTTGGACTTTTATCTGTCAGATCCTTTCTCAATTTGTCTTGAGCTGAGTAAACATTATGAGTTGAGCAGCAGTGGAACATCTTTTCATTTAGGGGCGGCACAGTGGCGCAGCAGTAGAGTTTCCGCCTTACAACACCAAGGACCCGGGATCGATCCTGACTACGGGTGCTGCCTGTACAGAGTTTGTACGTTCTCCCCGTGACCTGCATGGTCATTGGATCTTGCAACTCTGCTGCCTTTATTACTCCTGATATTAATCCAGGTTGATCATGAAATTCCTTAAGTTACCATCTGAAGTTGAGCAATGTAGAAGCAAGCGAGTAATAATATTTGAAACATGATCTCGCTGATCTTATTTATTCAAGGAATGTGAATGTCAGTGGAAAAGCCAACATCGAGTGCCCATCCTTGAGCTGTGCCCTTGAGCTGTGTGTGGCTTGCTGAGCCATTTTAGAGCATAAGGGACAGCACTGTAGTGCAGCTGGTGGAGGCGCCGGAGACTGAGGTTCAATCCTAACCTCGGGTGCTGTCCTTGTGGAGTTTGCACATTCTCCCTGTGCCCCCATGTGCTTTGGGTTTCCTCCCATCTCCCAAAGACGTGTTAATTTGTAGGTTGATTGGCCTCTGTAAATAGGGTGGATGAGAAAGTGAGATAACATAGAACTGGTGTGCATGGGTGATCGATGGTCGGAATAATAATAATAAATTTTATATTTAATGGGCGCCTTTCATACAAAATCTCAAGGACACCTTACATAGTAATCGGAATAAAAACATATAATCGGAGTAAAACAAGTAATTAAAGACATCACAATGACACAAATTAAAAACAGAATTCAATCCAAAAACAGAAAATCAAAAACACAGTGTGAAGAGAGAGCAGCGGCAACCAATTCGTGCCAGCGTCCACTCTCCCTTCACGGCAGCCATCTGGACTCGGCGGGCCGAAGGGCCTGTTTCCCTGATGTGTCTCTGAAGCGAAAGTCATCTGCTTTGTGTACTTTGTGTTGCATGATATCCTAAAACACTTTGCAGCCAATTAATTACTTTGAAAATGTAGTTATTGTGTAATGTAGGGAACAAAACAGCCAATTGCACACAGCATTTAGCCATCGAAAAGCAACATTACATAACAATCTATCAGCGCCAATACTGGGTGGAACAGTGGTACAGCACAAAATGCCGCTGCCTCACAGCTCCAATGACTTGGGTTCAATTCTGGCCTCCCAGGCTGACTGCGCGGAGTTTACACATTCTCCCTGTGACTGTGTGGGTTTCCTCCGGGTGCTCCGGTTTTCTTCTCACACCCCAAAGATACAGTACGTGTGTCTGTAAATTAAATAATTGCTATAAATTGCCTTGAGTGCGCATTTGGCAGAGAAAAACTTGGGGGAGGTGATGGAAATGTAGGGAGAATTAAATGGGATTAATGTTCATGGTCAGCATGCATTCGCTGGGCCAAAGGACTTGTTTCTTCGCTGCACGACTTTTCCCAGTAAAGCAAATTTACTTCTTCCAACTGATAGAGTAGAGGGGAGGTAGCTGATAGAAAGACGCTTCTTCAGACTAAAGGATGAAAACAAATGGAGTGGTCAAATCACTCTATTCTGTGTGTGTGTCTTTCTTTCTTTTCTATCAACCCATTGATGTCACTTGTTTCTTAAACCTGGACCATCCTGGCATTGGATCCACCTATTTGTCACCTGTAAAGAGATATTCAAAAGAGAGTTAGATAGAACTCTTACAGCTAGCAGAATCAAGGGGTATATGGAGAAGGCAGGAACGTGGTACGGATTGTGGATGATCAGCCATGATCACATTGAATGGCGGTGCTGGCTCGAAGGGCCGAATGGCCTAATCCTGCACCTATTGTCTATGTATCTATGTGAGGTCATTTGTCTTTAATTTGCCTCAACCTTGTTCTCATATCTCTTTGCTTAATATGTTTTGCATTGGGTTACATTTTATGTCCTATTAAATATTTATATAACACTATAAGGTACATGCTATATTCTGGCTCTTCAAGGCGCTAGTTTTATTTATTAATTTTTTGGGATGAGAGTGTTGGCAAAGAGGTGAAATTCTCCATCCATAAATATCTTTGAGGAAGTACTGATGAAAAGCTGCATATTATTATGTTGCTTTTTATTGATTTTTACTCTGATACCTTTGCTCTTTATTTGCTTCAGGATCTAAACAATCCTCGCATGAGTGTGTAAGGTGAAGAAACAAGATCACCAGTGCCATCAAAACCAGTGCCATCCACAACAACTTGCATGAGCATTGTGCCTTGAAAGTAGGAAGTGGCAAGATGCTTTACATGTGCAAGAAGGAACTGCAGATGCTGGTTTAAACCGAAGATAGACACAAAAAGCTGGAGTGACTCAGCGGGACAGGCAGCATCTCTGGAGAGAAGGAACGTTTCAGGTTGGGACCCTTCTTCAGACTGGTTAGTGATAAAGGAAACGAGAGAGATATAGATGGTGATGTGGACAGATAAAGAACAATGAATGAAAGATATGCAAAAAAGTAACGATGACAAAGGAAACAGGCTGTTTGTTGGGTGAAAATGAGAAGCTGGTGCGACTTGAGTGAGGGGGGAATAGAGAGAGAGGGGATGCGGGGCCTACCTGAAGATGGTCTGTCTTCTTCTTTTCCTTTTTTGTGTTTTTAGTTTGTTGTAAAATGTATGTTTTAGTTTATCTTTAGTTTTGTATTAGGTGGGGGTCGTTGGGGGAAACTTTTCTTGTCTCTTTCCTCGACGGAGATGCGACTTTTTGTGTCTCGTATCTCTGTCCGCGCTGCGGCCTAACATCGTGGAGCTGGCGGCCTCTTGCTGGGAATTCTAGACCTCCAACCTGCGGACTTACCATCTCAGAGCGGGCGATCCCTTTGCCAGGGGTCGGCCTTTGGAGCTCCAACCTGCGGGAACTGCGGACTTTAACATCGTGGAGCATGCTGTCCCTGGTTAGGGACCGGTTTCGGGAACTCCAAGCCGCAGGAGTTTGACCGTCCCCATGTGGGAGCTTAGACCGCCCCGACATGGGAGCTCGATCGCCGGTTACGGATGGTTCGACTTCCCCGACTGTGGGAGAAAAGGAGGAAAGAAGATAAGACTTTATTGCCTTCCATCATAGTGGGGAATGTGGAGGAGCCATTGTGGAGGATGTTTATGTACATTTTTATATAGTTGTGTGTCTTGTTGCTTTTTTGTTATTACTGTGTGGCAAACCAAATTCATCGTATGTTGCAAAACATACTTGGCTAATAAATTACGATTGCGAGAGAAATCAATATTCATACCATTGGGCTGTAAGCTGCCCAAACGAAATATGAGATGCTGTTCCTCCAATTTGCGTTTAGCCTCACTCTGACAATGGAGGAGGCCGAGGACAGAAATGTCTGTGTAGAAACGATCGCCCAGTCTGCGTTTGGTCTTGCCGATGTATAAAAGTCCACATCTTGACCAACGGATACAGCAGATGAGGTTGGAGGAGGTGCAAGTGAACCTCTGCCTAACCTGACTGTCTGGGTCCCTGGACAGAGTCGAGGGACGGGGTACTGCGACAGGTGTTGCATCTTCTGCATTTGCAGGGGAAGGTACCTGGGGAGGGGGCGGTTTGGGTGGGAAGGGATGAGTCAAGCAGGGAGTTGTGGAGGGAACGGTCTCTGCAGAAGGTGCAAGGGGGTGGAGATGGGAAAATGTGGCTGGTGGTGAGATCCCGTTGGAGATGGCAGAAATTTTGGAGGATTATGTGTTGTATGCGACGGCTGATGGGGTGGAAGGGAAGGACGAGCGAGACTCTGTCTCTGTGGCAACTAGGAAGGGGGAGCAAGGGCGGAGCTGCGGGATACCAAGGAGACATGAGTGAGGGCCTCATCTATGATGGGAGAGGGTAACCCCCATTCCCTAAAGAATTAGGACATCTCGGATGTTCTAGTATGGAACACCTCATCTTGGGCGCAGATGAGGCGTAGACGGAAGAATTTGGAGTAGGCAATAGAGTCTTTGCAGGAAGCAGGGTGGGAAGAAGTGTAGTTGAGATAGTTGTGGGAGTCAGTGGGTTTGTAATAGACATCAGTCAATAGTCTATTTCCTGTGATGGAGATTGTGGGATCAAGAAAGGGGAGGGAGGAGTCGGAGATAGTCATAGTAAATTTGAGTGCAGGATGAAAATTGGTGGTGAAGTTGATGAAGTCGATGCATGGTTCTGCATGGGTGTAGGAGGTAGCACCCATGCAGTCATCAATGTAACGGAGATAGAGTTTGGGGATAGGGCCGGTGTACGCCTGGATCAGGGATTGTTCAACGTACCCTACAAAGAGGCAGGCATAGCTGGGGCCCATGCGGGTGCCCATAGCTACACCTGGACTTGGAGAAAGTGGGAGGAGTCAAAGGAGAAGTTGTTGAGGGTGAGGAGCACTCTCAATGGGAAAAGCTTATCCACGTCAACTCTGTCTATCCCTCTCATCATTTTAAAGACCTCTATCAAGTCCCCCCTTAACCTTCTGCGCTCGAAAGAATAAAAACCTAACTTGTTCAATCTTTTCTCTGTAACTTAGTTGCTGAAACCCAGGCGACATTCTAGTAAATCTCCTCTGTACTCTTTCTATTTTGTTGACATCCTTCCTTTAATTAGGCGACCAAAATTGTACACCATACTCCAGAATTGGCCTCATCAATGCCTTGTACAATTTTAACATTACATCCCAACTTCTATACTCAATGCTCTGATTTATAAAGGCCAGAACACCAAAAGCTTTCTTTACCACCCTATCTACATGAGATTCCACCTTCAGGGAACTATGCACAGTTATTCCTAGATCCCTCTGTTCAACTGCATTCCTCAATTCGCTACCATTTACCATGTACGTCCTATTTTGATTTGTCCTGCCAAGATGTAGCACCTCACACATAAGCATTAAACTTCATCTGCCATCTTTCAGCCCACTCTTCCAAATGATCTAAATCTCTCTGTAGACTTTGAAAATCTACTTCATTATCCACTATCTTAGTGTCATCTGCATACTTACTAACCCAATTTACCACACCATCATCCAGATCATTGATATATATGACAAACAACAGTGGACCCAACACAGATCCCTGAGGCACCCCACTAGTCACCGGCCTCCAACCTGACAAACAGCCATCCACCATTACTCTCTGGCATTTCCCTTTCAGCCACTGTTGAATCAATGTTGCTACTCCACCATTAATACCCAACAATTGAACCTTCTTAACCAACCTTCCATGAGGAACCGTGTCAAACACCTTACTGAAGTCCATATAGAAAACATCCACTACTTTACCCTCATCAATTTCGCTAGTAACCTCTTCAAAAAATTCAAGAAGATTAGTCAACCATGACCTTCCAGGCACAAATCCATGTTGACTGTTCCTAATCGGACCCTGTTTATCCAGATGCTTATATATATTATCTCTAAGTATCCTTTCCATTAATTTGCCCACCACTGACGTCAAACTAACAGGTCCATAATTGCTAGGTTTACTCTTAGAACCCTTTTTAAACAATGGAACAACATGCCGAGTACGCCAATCCTCCGGCACGTTTCTAATGAGATTTGAAATATTTCTGTCATAGCCCCTGCTATTTCTACACTAACTTCCCTCAATGTCCTAGGGAATATCCTGTCAGGACATGGAGACTTATCCACTTTTATATTTTTCAAAAGTATCAGTACTTCCTCTTCTTTGAATCTCATAGTTTCCATAGCTACTCTCCTTGTTTCCCTTACCTCACATAATTCAATATCCTTCTCCTTGGTGAATACCAAAGAAAATAAATTGTTCAATATCTCCCCCCTCTCTTTTGGCTCTGCAGATAGCTGTCCACTCTGACTCTCTAATGGACCAATTTTATCCCTCGCCATCCTTTTGCTATTAATATAGCTGTAGAAACCTTTTGGATTTACTTTCACCTTACTTGCCAAAGCAACCTCATATCTTCTATTAGCTTTTCTAATTTCTTTCTTAAGATTCTTTTTACATTCTTTACACTCCTCAAGCACCTCATTTACTCCATGCTGCCTATAATTATTGTAGATCTCTCTCTTTTTCCGAACCAAGTGTCCAATTTCCCTTGAAAACCATGGCTCTTTCCAATTTTTACTATTTCCTTTCAACCGAACATAAAGATTCTGGACTCTTAAACATTAAAATTTCACCTTTAAATGTCCTCCATTTTTCTTCTACATCCTTCCCATAAAACAAAATGTCCCAATTCACTCCTTTTAAATCCTTTCGCATCTCCTCAAAGTTAGCCTTTCTCCTATCAAAAATCTCAACCCTAGGTCCAGTTCTGACCCTCTCCATAATTATATTGAAACTGATGGTATTATGATCACTGGACCCGAAGTGCTCCCCAACGCATACCTCTGCCACCTGACCTGTCTCATTTCCTAACAGGAGGTCCAGCACTGCCCCTTCGCTAGTAGGTACCTCTATGTATTGCTGCAAAAAACTATCCTGCACACATTTTACAAACTCCAAACCATCCAGCCCATTTACAGAATGTGTTTCCCAGTCTGCCAGGGCAGTTGTGTTTGTGGATTTTGGGGAGAAGGTAAAAATGGGCTGTGCGGGGCTGGGAAACGATAAGGTTGGAGGCTGTGGAAGGCAGACAGCCAGAAGTGATGAAATCAGTAATGGAATTTGAGATTAAGGCTTGGTGGTCATCTGTGGGATCATGGTCCAAGGATAAATAGGAGGAGGTGTCTGAGAGTTGTCGTCTGGCCTCAGCCCAGTAGAGGTCAGCGAAACCTGACTACCATGGCACCTCCCTTGTCGGCGGGTTTGATTATAATGTCAGGGTTGCTGCAGAGCAAGCGGAGGGCTGTACGTTCAGAGGGGGTGAGGTTAGAGTAGGTGAGGGGAGTGGAAAAGTTGAGACTGTTGATGTCACTCCAGCAGTTAGAAATAAAGAAGTCTAGAGAGGATAGAAGGCCGTTCTGGGGAGTCCTAGAGGAGACGGGAGAAAGGGTCATCACTGAGGAAGAAAAGTTCTACGTTGTGGCGGACCCAGAACTCGTTGGGGCGGTGGCGTAGGGGATCGAAGGTGAGGCCTCTGGTGAGGGCATACCATTCTGTGGCAGAAATGGGGAGGTCAAGGGGGATGGTGAAGACACGACAAGGGTGCGGGTTAGGGGAGTGGACAGAGGCCGAGGTGAGGTCTGGCGGGGGGGGATGGTGGGTGTTCAGAGAGGAGGGGGTCGTGAGGACTATTGTATGGGTGGGGTGTGGTCGGGGTAACCTGGTTAAAAGAGGAGGAAGGGGAAGACCCATCACTACTGAGGTTCCCTGTTGGAGGGGGGGCAGTGGAGCCCAGCAGAGTCAGACCATGCGGTGTTGGAGTCTGCATCGTGGAGGCTGTGGGCCTGGTGCTGAGCCTGGAACTCAGGTGAGGTGATGGCTCCGGCCTTACATGAGTTGGTTCAATTGAGTTTGACATCAGAAATATTAGGACAGGTGATGTGAATACACTAAAGGCTGTAAACACAATAATTAGATTACCTCTTGTAGTTTGTTTTTTGAGTCACAGAGTCATGCAGCATGGAAACAGGCCCTTCGGCCCAACTTGACCATGCCAGCCAAGATGCCCCCTCCAAGTTTGTCTCAATTTATTGTTCAGTTCAGTTTAGTTCAGAGATACAGCATGGAAACAGGCCCTTCGGCCCACCGACTCCATGCCGACCAGCAATCCCCGCCCACTACCCTACACACACTCGGGACAATGTACAATTTTACCAAAGCCAATTAACCTCAAACCTGTACATCTTTGGAGTGCGGTTCTATATACCCACCACCCTCTGTGGAAAAGTAGCCCCTCAGGTTCTTGTCAATTCTTTCCCTTCACATCTATTTAAAGGAAACCAATTATCAAATGTAGTACGACTGATCATAACCTAACTGTAGCTGCTGCTATTATCAATAATAATGTAAAGTATTGTAATAGTTAGGTGACACTGAATGAATATAAGTAATTTTTCGGTTATTTAGATTCTACAAAGCACTTGAACGGTGACAGTTTTTAAAATCAGTGCATCCATTCAGCTACAGCACAGTTTTGTAACTGCTGGCTATTTATTATCATAGGAGCACAATAACCCCATGGCTTATTGACAAATCACTTTTGATGCCAACAGCGTTCTAAAGGGATCCATTATGCCTGTGATTCAACTGCTTTTGTTGAAAAAAAATCTTGAGTGAAGTGATGAATGTAACTGTGTGGGTGTGAAGTATCAGCTTGCTGCAGCATTGCTTGGCGTTGTGTGGTCCACACCCACCAGCAGTTTCTGCTTTGTATGTCTCCTTTCATGATTCTAGCTTGCTAAAGAGGAGCCTTGGTGAGCTTTTGAGGTTATTTTGCCCAATTGTTTACGATCTGAGCCTTGGGCAAAATGTCTGGTCTAATCCAGCAACGAATGTGTGAAGTGGGGGACACACACACACACAACACACACATGTGCAGAAAGGCATACAGGTAGAGGCACACAAACATATACATGCAAGCACACACGGTAAACACGCCATCACAACTCACACATATGCAGAAAGACATACGTGTAGAGGCACACAAACGTATACACAAGCACACGCAAAATACACACGGAAAACACACAAACACAACTCACACATATGCAGAAATATCGTGCACATGCATAACATATAAACGCACGCGCACAGACACAGACACACACGCACACGCACGCACACACACACACACACACATGCACACACACGCACACACGCACACACGCACGCACACACACACAAGCAAAATACTTCAATCATTCAGACATGGTTAACCAAGAAAGTTTAGACACAAGGACCAATAGACTGAGATAGGCATCCAGGGACACTGTTATCTTAGAAAGAATATTATGAAAGAACATTTTTGCCAAATCATAAACGCAGGCTATTTTTAAGTTGTTTCGCTGTGCCGTTAGGTCAGACTATCTGAAAGCTGTTGTCAGCCACAATTTCATTTCTTTGGCTGGCCTTTGGAGTAATGCAAGAAATATTGAGGAGATTAGAGAGTCCTGCCGTGCCCACTGACTGGGTTTCTGCCTGAGTAAATTGCTGCCACCTTCAATCTCCTGTCAAAGACTCTCAGAGGCTTTTTTTTCTCGCAATGACACGGCAACAGTCAGCTTAATCGAATGTAATCACCCCTTGCCGAAAGCTGTCAGGTACCAAACACGATTGTGCCTCTGAAGCCGTCACACAGCCAGGGGTGGATTAATTTGATCTTTATCATCGTGATGGTTTTGGGGATTTCAGTCATAAAGGTGCTGAATTGACAAATGTGACTTACTGATTCAATTTTTTCCCCCTCACAGTAAGGTTCATTTATAAATTATAGGCGATGGAATTAATATGTGAACTTTCCACTGCTTATCTCTCAGTGTGCAAAAGAGCGATCTCAAAATATGAATTGTGTTTTTTAATATAGCTTTTTTAACTCTTCCCCCTGATGTGCTGGTCAGGAAGTCTATTCGGGCTTCGGCAATGAAGAAGCACCATGAGGATGAATCACCCTGTGTAATATTAGTAACAACTGTATTGAAAGCATTCATAGTGCAATCTTTGTTTCACGTCAACAAAAATAAACCATTCCACAAAACTGGGTGAACACACACCAGCTCTCCCTCAGCCCTCTGGCTCCTCCTCTTCCTTTCTTCCTCCCATCCCAACCCTCACATCAGTCTGAAGAAGGGTTTCGGCCCGAAACGTTGCCTATTTCCTTCGCTCCATAGATGCTGCCTCACCCGCTGAGTTTCTCCAGCATTTTTGTGTACCTTCAGCCCCTGCAATGTCCGTTTGCAAGGTTATCTCGGATAATGTTGAAAGCAATTGGGACAAGCATTGAAACATGGGTTGGGGGTAATATCGCAAAGAGATAATACTTAAGGAAGCATAATTAATTGGCTTACGATAGACACAAAATGCTGGAGTAACTCAGTGCGTCAGACACCAACTCTGGAGAAAAGGAATAGGTGATGTTTTGGGTCGAGACCGCTCGTCTGAAGAAGGGTCTCAACCCGAAACGTCACCTATTCCTTTTCTCCAGAGATGCTGTCTGACCCACTGAGTTACTCCAACTTTTATTGTCTATCTTGAGTTTAAACCAGCATCTGCAGTTACTTCTTACACATGGCTAAAATGCACATATTATTGTTTATGGGAGGTACACAAAAATGCTGGAGAAACTCAGCGGGTACAGCAGCATCTATGGAGCGAAGGAAATAGGCGACGTTTCGGGCCGAAACCCTTCTTCAGACTACATTGTTTATTGTTTATGGGAATTTGCTTTGTGTAAAATGGCTGCCACATTTATACTACCACAGCGACTACACTTCAAAAGTATTCATTAGCTGTAAATCGTTTTATGATGCCCTCAGGCCATGAAAGGCATTATATAAATTTTTGATTTTCATTTCAATTAAAGTCCTTTTTTTGCTTGAGTGCACCAATTGAACAAGGTTTGAGTGATGGTGTCATGAGTGCATTTTATGTAGGTCAAATATCACATTGGATATAGGTCATGTTCAGTATGACCCTAACATGCTTTCTCTTTATACAATGCTCGCTATTTTCAAAACACGTTGAGTTTTTAACTCTGGTTAAATTTGTGGCATCGGGGAACAATCAGTGCAGGAGATCCACTGGTGAATTGGCTCCTTGAAGTTATTGTGGGCATAGGAGTGTTGTTGTCCTGGGAACATAAGGATGAAGAAGGGTCTTGACCCGAAACGTCACCCATTCCTTCTCTTGAAAGATGCTGCCTGTCCCGCTGAGTTACTCCAGCATTCGGTGTCTACCGTCAACATAAGTATGAAGTCGTTTTGCAGAGGAGCAACTCTTAGGGGCCACGACCGAACCTGTCAGGTCATTCAGCTGAGGAGTCTGGTCACATTACTCCACCTTGATGAAGGAGCAGTACAAAATACCTTGCCCCATGCGAGTCAAGAAACCTGAAGCAGTGTAACATGGATTAGAACCACAGAGCAACACAGCGTGGAAACAGCCCCTTCAGCCCACGCCGGCCAACATGTCCCAGCTACACTAGTCTCACCCGCCCGCATTTAGCCCATATCCCTCCCTACCTGCCCTATCCATGTACCTGTAGTAACTTAAGGGGACAGGCAGCGTCTCTGGAGAGAAGGAATGGGTGACGTTTCTGGTTGAGTCCCTTCTTCAGACAAGTCTCAACCCGAAATGTCACCCATTCCTTCGTTCAAGAGATGCTGCCTGTCCCGCTGAGTTACTCCAGATTTTTGTGTCTATCTTCGGTTTAAACCTGCATCTGCAGTCCCTGTCCATGTACTTGCCTAACTGTTTTTTAAATAAGAAACATTATTAGGGATAGCCCCTGCCTCAACTACCTCTCTGGCAGCTTGTTATTGTATGAAAAAGTTACCCCTCAGATTCCTATTTTTTTAATCCCCTTCACCTTAAACCTACGTCCTCTGGTCCTTGATTCACCTATTCTGGGCAAGAGATTCTGTGCATCTACCCTATCTATTCCTCTCATGTTTTTATGCACCTTGATTATTATGTGAGACTGATTTTAGGATTGGGGGGGCTGGATGATTATTTTCCAGAAGTGTATGAAATTATTTATTATTATGATAGGCTTTCTGAAAGACAACGTTCCCCCAAAATAAAATAAATTACGAAATATCTTGGCGGCGGCGTGGTGATGCAGCGGCAGAGTTGCACCAGACAGACAGACAGACAGACAGACAGCCCCAGATACCCAGGCTCGAACCTGTCTACTGTTGCTGTCTGTACGGAGTTTGTTCATTCTCCCCGTGCCTGCGTGGGTTTTCTCCGGGATCTCCTGGTTTCCTCCCGTAATCCAAAGATGTACAGGTTTGTAGGTTAATTGGCTTGGTATAAGTGTAAATTGTCCCTAGTGTGTGTAGGACAACGTTAGTGTGCGGGGATCGCTGGTCGGCGCGGACTCAGTGGGCCGAAGGGCCTGTTTCCGCACTGTATCTCTAAACTAAACTAAATTAATATCTTGTCCCGTAACATGGATTCCTGTGCAAGACAGGACCAGACGGTATTATTTTCCAGAAACATATGAAAGGCTTCTAGAAGACAAAACTAAAATAAATTACTTTTTATCATATTATTTTTGGCATATCATTTTAAATATTGCAAATAAATATAATTATTTTTTAATCCATTCTATTTTATTGATTATCTACAAAGAGGAAGAAGATTAAACTTTATTGCCTTCCATCACAGTGAGGAATGTGGAATCCACTGTGGTGGATGTTTATGTTAACTTTTATGTGGTTGTGTGTCTTCTTGCTTTTCACTTAATATGGCTGTATGGTAACTCAAATTTCACTGTACCTTATTATGGTACTTGTGACCTTAAAACCTTGACCTTGATTGATTTGTTTAACATGGTGTTTGCCGTTCTCTTCACATAAAGCTCCAGCTGACTGTACACTCTGGCTTGGCTTATGCCTGAGCTGTCACAGCTGTAATGGAGTGTACAATGACATATTCAGCCTACCTGTTCAACAGCCCTGAGATAGACACAAAAAGCTGGTGTAACTCAGCGTGTCAGACAGCATCTCTGGAGAACAGGAATAGGTGACATTTCGGCTCGAGACCCTTCTTCAGACTGCGAGTTTGGGGTAAGGGAATGAGAGGTATAGACGGTGATGTGGAGTGTTGTGTAGCAAATGAATGAACGATATGCAAAAAAGTGATGATGATAAAGGAAACAGGCCATTGTTAGCTGTGTGCAAGGTGAGAACAAGTACAGACTCCACCCGAAACATCACCTATTCATTTTCTCCAGAGATGCTGTCTGACCTTGGTGCTCGAGCTCTGAGCAAAGATACTGGAGCATTTGGTTCAGAGCGGTTCACTCACCCTCCACAATTATTTACAGCGCAAAGATTGACCATTTCAGCAGTTTCTAATAGGTAAGAAAGTACGCATTTCATGTATTAACAGTGTATTCCGGAAGCTGCCATGTCCTCCAGACAGATTTAGCTGCTCCATGCGTCACGCCCTTTGACCCGATTACCTTACGTGCAACCTCCCTATAGCACCAGAGACTCGGATTCGATCCTGACTACGGGTGTTGTCTGTACGGAGTTTGTACGTTCTCCCCATGACCTGCATGGGTTGTCTCCGGGTGCTCCGGTTTCCTCCCACACTCCAAAGACGTACACGTTGGTAGGTTAATTGGCTTTGGTAAAAATGATAAATTGTCCCTCGTGTTTAGAATAGTGTTAGTGTGCAGAGAACGCTGGTCGGTGCAGACTCGAAAGGCCCAAGGGCCTGTTTTCGCATCGTATCTCTGAACTAAACTGAACTAAATGAAGGGCCACGTACATATTTTGGACCCCAACCCTCCTGGGAAATTGGATGAGGATGAAGAGTGAGACTCAGACTTCTGTTACTTCCACCAGCTCAGTTTATCCAGTGCATGTGTTCCTGTCACTGTTTCAAAATAATTGTGCTCTTCAGAGCAATAATGACTGCTTAATGACGAGACATTAAACCAGGCCCCCGTCTGTTTATTCTCATGGTTCAAGTAGGCATTAAATGCCTCATCATAGCGCTGGTATTCTGACCGGCAATTCTCCCATAGTTTGCGCACCAAGTGCAGAACTGATTGTTCATTTTTGTTGCTATTTTCCCTCTTCGTAAAGTGTGCGAAAAGATTTTGGCCACAAAACAATAATCAGTGCACTTTACAATAATTTTTTTGTGTGAGTCACTTTGAGATGTTGTCCGGTGACGGAACAAGGAGGCCATACGTGTCGCTTATTCTTCTCTCAAGGATTACTAATTCCTGTTTCAATAAAAATTAAAAGCAATCCTGCTTCTCATGTTAACCAGAAGGAAAATACAATTGAAGAGGCCTGTTCAGGAAGTCCTGCCAATCAATTATTTAATTTAATGTGGTAGATTACCACTCCTGAGTTATTCAACAGTAAAACGTCTTTTTGTAATGGAAACATCTGTTCCTGCACACAATGGGTTTTGAAGCTTGTGCCAGGTTTGCGAGTACATGCTGTTCCTATCGTTTATCAATCCTTTTTTTGGAAAATGCTTGATCTTTTTCCTTTTTGGTTTTTTTTTTTCTTTCTGATTCCTGCCAATGGAGGATTATTAAAGGAAAGTGGAATTTCCCACTGTGTTGTTGCATTCTCCAATGTGCTTCAATTCAACGGGACCTGCAATACTTTCTGCTGCCGTGTCAAGATGCTCAGATTAACACTGGCAAACCTCTTCCTTTGCTTTCGGAGCACAGTTGTTTTCTTGTCAGCGACTGACCTTTCAGAACCTCTCGCACATCCTGTTATGATTTTATTCAGCTGTTGGGGGCGTCCCGATGTCATTTGTGGTGTGATATCTTTGCAGCTAGTGTTTTATGGTGACAGATGAGAGCAGGTGGGAAATATATCAGAATGATTCATGCAGACTGTAACCCTTTCCATTCCACCTTATCCGCATTTTCATGGGATATTTATTTGTACGACGATTCAAGACTGCAGGCAGAACATTTTGTCATCCGTCTTAATGCATTTGAATGAATTCTAGCTCAAATTTAATGGCCAGCAATTCCAATGGATGGAAACACAAAGAGGAGTTTGTACATTCTCTCCGTGACCGTGTGGGTTTTTTCTGGGGGGCTCTGGTTTCCTCCCACATTCCAAAGGCGTGCAGTTTTGCAGGTTAATTGGTTTCGGAAAAAATTGTAAATTGTCCCTAGTGTGTAGGATAGTGCTAGTGTACGGGAATCACTGGTCGGTGCGGCATTCAAAGATATACAATTTAATAAGGAGGACAGTCAGGCTAGTTGGAGAACTAGGATGAGGAGGGATGGGGAGAGAAGGAAAGCAAGGGTTACTTGAAGTTAGAGAAGTCATTATTCATACCTCTGAGTTGTAAGCTGCCTTAGCAAAATATGAGGTGCTGCTCCTCCAATTTGCATTGGGCCTCACTCTGACGATGGAGGACGCCCAGGACTGAAAGGTCAATGTGGGAATGGGAGGTGTTCAGCGAAACAATGGCCGAGCCTGCACATGGTTTCGCCGAAATATAGGAGCCCACACCTACGATACGAAACGATGCGGTACGGTAAAGCATTATTCATCCCCGGAGGGAATTTGGTCTGCCAATGGTCACAACATGCAAGGTAGATGGAAAAAAGAAAAGGACAAGCGACTGTTGGCTCGCTGCCGAGTGGACAGTGCTAACCGGAACATACAACAAACAAACAAACAAACGCAGGCTTATCCCCTGGGTAAAGTGCCCCCCCCCCTCCCCCACACCGGGCCCCCCTTTGTTCTCCCACTGTCCCTCACGGCGGTCTCCCCATGCCGGGTCCTCCATTGTTCTTCACGGCAGTCCCCCACACAGTGTCCCCATTGTCTTCCCTGCACACCCCACCCCCACCCCTCACGTTTCACCGCCACTGAGGCTCCTGTTGCCGTCGAGGCTCAAGCTGCCGCCGAGTCGCCCACTGTCGCCGCTGAGGCTCCCATTGCCGCTGAGGCTCCTTCGACCCAGGTAGGCCTCGTCGCCTGGCTTCTCCACAGTCACCAGGGAGGCCTGTGGGGCGAGTCGGGCCTACCAGGGCACATTCCGATCATCGGTCGTCACTCCGGTCGTCAGCGCCACGGTTATTCGCTGGGTGAATCGGGCCCGCGCGGCTCCCCGAGACACCTGGAACAGCGGATACAGTAGGTGAGGTTGGAGGAGGTGCAAGTGAATCTCTATCTCACCTGAAAGGACCGTCGGGGTCAGGGGGTTTCACAGAATTCTCATCAGACACCTCAGGGCTGATGTGGAAGCAGAACATCCTCTTTTTTCCACGAGTAGTAGCTCTACTCAATAACCAAAAATCTGTAGCCTCCTTTTGCTCTGGTATTTTATTTAATAACATGTTTAATCAATAATGTTTTATTATTAATGTTTAATATTTTATGTGTTATTCTTAACTATCACTGTATGTCGTTGTCACTTGTGGGTGGAGCACTAAGGCAAATTCTTTGTATGTGAATACTTGGTCAATAAACTTATTCATTCATTCATTCAAAACTTGAGGAAGGCCCTCAAAAGGAAAATAACCCAATTGCCTGTTGGATTCTACAATTCTGCTCAATAACCTAAGAACATCCAAAAGGCCTGGATCGAGTGAATGTGCAGAGGATGTTCCTACCCGTACAAGAGTTAGGACCAGAGGCCATAGCCTCAGAATAAAAGGCTGTACCATTAGAAAGGGGATGAGGAAAGATTTCTGTGGTGAATCTGTGGAAGTTGTTGCCACAGATGGCCGTGGAGGTCAAGGCAATGGATATTTTTAAGGTGGAGATTGGCAGATTCTTGATTAGTAAGGTTGTCAGGGGTTATGGGGAGAAGGCAGGAGAATGTGGTTGGGAAGGAAAAGATAGTTCAGCCATGATTGAATGGTGGAGTATTGATGGGCCGAATGGCCTACTTCTGCTCCTAGAATTTATGAAAAGTGTTTGTCAGCCCATGAAGTACAAAAAACAGAGACACAAAAATGCTGGAATCTTGAGCAAAGCACAAACTGCTGGAGGAATTCAGTGGGTCCGGCAGCATCTGGGGAAGGAATGGACAGGTGAGGTTTTGGGCTGGGATCGATCAGCCTGCCTGAGTTCCTCCAGCTCTTTGTGTTTTGCTCAAGCACTTTTGAAAGCCAGTCATAGTAATGGCAGAAAATAGCATTGAGAACAATCCTCTTCAAACCACTAGTCCCATAAAAATTAAACGATTCAGTGGTGTGTGAGCACATAATATGTACCACACTCACTAATCTGAAAAAACTCCAAGTTAAAACTTGCTGATATTCAACAACTGTTGGCACTTTCTATTTTGACTTGCTGTACATGACAGGTGTCATTCTATCCCTGTTAATATCTGTTGCAGAATTAGGAACCAAACTGATTTCCTGTAAATTTCTCTGCACACTTTGCCATACCTGTCAACAGCAAGTATATGTTCATTTCCCCGACATCACTCACTGATAATGAAACAAGTTGCCAGTCATCATCTTCGCTGCAGTGATTAGATTTGGATTTTCTCCAGATTTGTACTCTGAACGCCATGTTTCACAATTGCATGGAGAAGGGTTATAATGCAGCTGAGATGTTATTTTTCATACTCTCTTTTGAGCTTTGAACATAATAACAGTGCAAGTAAAGCCTGTGTTCATGGATAACTGATGAATATTCGGTGACGAATTATGCACTGCCCTTATGAGTATTTCCAGTAGGAAAAACGTACAATTTTAGTTTTTTCAATTTATTTCACATCTTCTCCTCAGGGCTATGATTCAATCATTATCCACTGTACCACTGTCCACTTAAAAGGGGAGCATTTTTGTTGAAATAGTTCTGACGTATCTGCTCCCTTTCCAATGTTCTTGACAGAAATCATGTTGAAATGCACTGCAAAGGTATGTCATTAACTGTGGTACCAAGTGGCACTTTTTTTTGCCAATTACTTGCTTGCTAGTAAACAGCCTGTGTTTTCCAGAGGTGGAGTTAGAATGACACTTCTCACTATCGAGATGGCTTCAAGATGGTGGCGAACGGAGGAAAGGGGCATTGTTGGTGAGCTTACCTCCCGCACCCCCAGAGGCACTCTAGGTCAGCTTCCGAGACCCGCTGTGGTAGGTGCACCAGGGCACAGAGACGTTTGCGGGTTGGACGTTCTCAGATCTTTGCGTTGGTGGAGAGGGCCGACAGAGCCCTGTGGCAGCCTGGGACTCGATTGAATGGAGGGAATCGACAATATTGCCTGGCCAGGCCGACCCTGCTACTCCAACCCAGTTCTGCCACCAGGACAAAAGGCCTTCATGGCCAAGTTAAGACTCTATTGTTTTGGTGATTTTAAACTTGAAGGTTACAAGATGGCACCGGTAACGTGGCGACTCTTGTGTCATCTACTATGCTTACACCTTGTGCTTCAGTATGATTGTGCCTATGTATAAAAAGAATGTTGCTGAACTATGCAAAAAAGGAATCTCACTGTAGCTAGGTATATGTGACCATTGAAGCCCATTGAGAAACCACATGATCCAATGATGCAACAAAGAGCATTGGTAAAACTGGTCAAATGGAATCAAGAGAAAGCTCTCCACTGGCTAGAATCAGACCTTGGACAAAGGAAATTGATTGTGATAGTTGGACATTTTATGTAAGAACATCCTCCCCCTTGGTCACATACTCCGCCATTTCAACCTGGACTTCCACTGTTACGCTGATGACACCCAGATCTACCTCGGCACCAAATCCCCCCACAACCCCCCCCCCCCCCCTCTCCCATATCAACTCCTGTTTGTCAGCTATAAAAACCTGGATGCAACATAATTACCTCAAACTCAACAGCGATAAGACAGAATTCCTCCTCATAGGCTCCAAAGCCACACTCAGCAAAATCAATAACCCCACTCTCACCATCGACGGCACCACTGTCTCCCCATCTCCTCAGGCCTGCAACCTTGGCGTGATCTTTGATTCCACCCTCTTCCTTGAGCCTCACATCCGCCATGTCATTAAAACCTCCTTCTTTCATCTCCGCAACATCGCCAAACTCAGACCCTCTCTCACACCTCCCGCTGCTGAAAGACTCATCCATGCCTTCATCTCCTCCCGACTGGACTACTGCAACTCACTTCTCCTTGGCATCAGCTCCACCTACATCAACCGACTCCAACTGGTCCAGAATGCAGCCGCCCGACTCATTACCCACACCAAATCCTGGCATCACATCACTCCAGTCCTCAAACAACTTCACTGGCTTCCCATCTCCCACCGGATCAACTACAAAATCCTGATCCTCACCTACAAAGCCCTCCACCATCTGGCCCCCCCATATCTCACTGACCTCCTCTCCCCCTACCAACCCTTATGGTCCCTCAGATCCACATCAGCCGGTCTCCTCTCCATCCACAAGTCCAACCTCCGCAGTTTTGGGGACAGAGCCTTCTCCAGGGCAGCTCCCAGGCTCTGGAACTCCCTCCCCCAACTGATCTGCAATTCTGTGTCCCTCACCATCTTCCAGTCCCGCCTCAAGACCCATCTCTTCACCTCTGCCTATCCTTAGCCCCACGTCCCCCTCCCTTTTCATCTGTGCATTAATTGCCTCATATTGTGTTTTGTATTGAATTCTGTCTTTACTTTGTGTACTAGTCATGTCTCTACTATTTATTTCATTCCCCTTACATGTTTTTCCTCTAGCTGCTAAATTTTTGTAAGGTGTCCTTGAGACTCTTGAAAGGCGCCCATAAATAAAATGTATTATTATTATTATTATTGTTTTGTTCCCAGTGCATCTTACTATGAAGCATTCTTGATTCTTGACTCTTGAGATTAATCATCTCAACACAAAACATTGCTGTTAAGCAGTTTATTTTAGTTTAGTTTAGTTTAGAGATACAGCGCAGAAACAGGCCCTTTGGACCACTGAGTCCACTCCGGCCAGCGATCCCTGTACTGTGACAGTGTTTAAGTCCCAGGCATCTCCAGTCTGATGAAGAGTCTCGACCCGGAACATCACCAATTCCTTTTCTCCAGAGACGCTGCCTGACCCCCCGAGTTACTCCAGCACTTTGTGTCTATTCCCGGTTATCTCTCTGACTTCTCCTTCAGTGGCCTGGTCAAGAAGTGGATATTTATTGAATGCACAGAGCTCAGCTCCATTTGAAACTCTTCAGCAACGAAGAAGCCTACATCAGCACGGAGGAAGGCCCAGGCGAGATTCAGGCATGGCTGACAATGCAATCAACATTTGTGCCACACCAGTGTCAGCCAAAGACTATCCCCATGAAGGAATGTCCTTGACATTCAACACTTTATCATACCTGAGCCAAAATAACAAGCCGCTGCAGGAACTTAGCGGGTCTAGCAGCATCTGTGAAGGGAATGGACATATATTACATCAGGTCGGGGTGTTTCTTCAGATGGGGTGGGCCAAAGCCTGGTCAGTGATATATGTGAAGGGGATGATCCTGACCTCGGGCGCTGCCTCTAAGGAGTTTGTACGTTCTGCCTGTGACTGCGTGGGTTCTCTGGGTGCTCCTGTTTCATCCCATACTGCAAAGACTCCAGGTTTGTTGGTTAATTGGCTTTGCTATATCCTTAATGTCTAAAGTCTAAAGATTGGCAGAAGGGTGGAGACAGTAATAAAGGTTAGAGATGAAAAGGAGACAAAAGGGTAACAAATAAGAAAAGAAGCAGAGATGTGAAATGTACAGCAATAGGATGGGAAAAAAGGTGGATAGACACGTTATCTGTCTACCCCCCTCCCCCTTATATTACATCTAAAGTCAAGCCTTACTGCCCTAAACTGCAAACCTCCAAGATCCCAATAAGCAATACAGGCGGTGGTGGTGGCGTCGGCAGCAGCAGCTGAGGAAGGCATCAACAGCCTCGATGGTGAAGTTTGGTAGGTCAGCCTGCCATAACCAAGGCCCGTTATATTATCGAGATCAGCATAAACGAGGGTTTACTGTACATACATTCTCCACCTCCAGATTCAAACTAGCTGTTCCTTTAAGAGAGAGTGGGAAGAGATCGACAGCATGAGCACTAATGTGAATATCACAGTATCACAAGAGCTCAAGAAACAGATGTCTCAGGAAGCAACCAGCGTCGTCAACATAATTTTAGAATGAACATATTAACTGCTCTGTTTTTTGTGAATGGTAAGCACATTAAAGTGAATTAAATGGCCAGCAAGTCGCAAATGGATCTGAGCACAGGGCAAAATTCTGCTTCTTAATGGTCCACGATGCGCTTTGTGTAGTATAGTTAATCCCCCAGTGGCAAATGCATGCGCACTTTATTGTGATGACATCCACTGGTATATAGGTCAGATGGTAACATTTGGTGAAGGCAGACACATAAGGAATGTGTCAGGAACACTTGTATGACTGCCAAAGATGTCTGCAATCCCTACAAATGCAAAACAACCCATGAATGTGGGATGTTGAATAAGTAATACATACTAATGCACACCGCATGGAAAAGGATATACAGTGCCCTCCATAATGTTTGGGACAAAGACCCATTATTTATTTATTTGCTTCTGTACTACACAATTTGAGATTTTAATAGAAAAAAAATCACATGTGGTTAAAGTGCACATTGTCAGATTTTATTAAAGGTCATTTTTATACACTTTGGTTTCACCATGTAGAAATTACAGCTGTGTTTATACATAGTCCCCCCATTGCAGGGCACCATAATGTTTGGGACACGTGGCTTCACAGGCGTTTGTAATTGCTCGGGTGTGTTAAATTGCCTCCTTAATGCAGATATAAGAGAGCTCTCAGCATCTAGTCTTTCCTCCAGTCTTTCCATCACCTTTGGAAACTTTTATTGCTGTTTATCAACATGAGGACCAAAGTTGTGCCAATGAAAGTCAAATAAGCCATTATGAGACTGCGAAACAAGAATAAAACTGTGAGAGACATCAGCCAAACCTTAAGCTTACCAAAATCAACTATTTGGAACATTATTAAGAAGAAAGAGAGCACTGGTGAGCTTACTAATCGCAAAGGGACTGGCAGGCCAAGGAAGACCTCCACAGCTGATGACAGAAGAATTATCTCTATAATAAAGAAAAATCCACAAACACCTGTCTGACAGATCAGAAACACTCTTCAGGAGTCAGGTATGGATTTGTCAATGACCACTGCCCACAGAAGACTTCATGAACAGAAATACAGAGGCTGCACTGCAAGATGCAAACCACTGGTTAGCGGCAAAAATAGGATGGCCAGGTTACAGTTTACCAAGAAGTACTTAAAAGAGCAACCACAGTTCTGGAAAAAGTTCTTGTGGACAGATGAGACTTACGAAAGATTAACTTACGTTTATCTGAGTGATGGCACGAGCAAAGTGTGGAGGAGAGAAGGAACTGCCCAAGATCCAAAGCATACCAGCTCATCTGTGAAACACAGTGGTGGGGGTGTTATGGCCTGGGCATGTATGGCTGCTGAAGGTACTGGCTCACATATCTTCATTGATGATACAACTGCTAATGGTAGTAGCATAATGAATTCTGAAGTGTATAGACACATCCTATCTGCTCAAGTTCAAACAAATGGCACAAAACTCATTGGCCCGTGGTTCATTCTACAGCAAGACAATGATCCCAAACATACTGCTAAAACAACAAAGGAGATTTTCAAAGCTAAAAAATGGTCAATTCTTGAGTGGCCAAGTCGATCACCCGATCTGAACCCAATTGAGCGTGCCTCTTATATGCTGAAGAGAAAACTGAAGGGTATTAGGCCCCAAAACAAGCATAAGCAAAAGATGGCTGCAATACAGGCCTGGCAGAGCATCACCAGAGAAGACACCCAGCAACTGGTGATGTCCATGAATCACAGACTTCAAGTAATCATTGCATGCAAAGGATATGCAACAAAATACTAAACATGACTACTTTCTTTTACATGACATTGCTGTGTCCCAAACATTATGGTGCCCTGAAATGGGGGGACTATGTATAAACATTGCTGTAATTTCTACATGGTGAAACCAAACTTTATATAACTGGTCTTTATTAAAATCTGACAACGTGCCCTTTAACCACATGTGATTTATTTTTTTCTATTACAAATCTCAAATTGTAGAGTACAGAGGCAAATAAATAAATGATGGGTCTTGAGCCCAAACATCATGGAGGGCTCTGTATATATTGTGTGCGCACCTTCAATCATGTTTCAGTTGTTTTTATCTTTGTGTTATAAATGTCCCCAGCAATATGTTTTTAATTCCTCACAGATTTCCTCCAGCGATGTCCAGTGTTAAATTAATGTGCGGCAGGGTGGTGCAGCAGTAGTGTTGCTGCCTTACAGCACTTGCTGCATCAGAGACCCGGGTTTGATCCTGACTATGGGTGCTGTCTGTACGGAGTTTGTACGTTCTCCTCCTGACCGCCACCATTACTAATTGGGCACAGGATCATGGAACCAAGGTGGAGGGATGAAGTTCCAACTACACATCTGAAGCCCGGCGTTCTCGAGTAATCCTGAAACTTTTTATCCATAAACACTGTGGTAGTATCTTCACCAAGAGGACAGGAGTTCAAGATCGTGGCTCACCCCGACCTTCTCAAGGGTTTAGTTTCAGGAATAGGATTGGTTTTATTATTGTCAAATGTAACGAGGTACAGTGAAAAGCTGTGGTTTGCACACTATCCAAACAGATCAAATATACAATCAAGACAAACTCAAGTATGATGGATAAAACAAAGTGGAAGATGCAGACTGCAGCATTGTCACACATTAGTTCCATAGACAAAGTCCAATGTCCACAATGGGATAGCATTGTATCAGACAGTATCCTAGTTTTTGGAAAGACTGTTCAGGAGCCTAATAACAGAGAAGAAACTGTTCCCGACTTTGGTGATGCATGTTTTCCATCTTCTGTACCTTCTGCTGGACAGGAGCAGAGAGAAGGAGGAATGACGAGCAAGGGACAAGTTTGGATGAGATATGAATGCTGGTCTTTAATATGTGTCATGGTGATCACTTTGCCTCTCTTGGCAGTCCCTGCTTTTTGGTGTCTTTGATTCTGCACTGCTTTACAACTTGCTTCTTCTTCTTGTGTATGGCGTGCACAGCCTAAAGTTGTAAGACAGCTTGTTCTGTTTGAACTCCTGTTTGTGCACACCAGGTTGATTGCATTCGTCGAAACAGGGTGGACCACGTGAAGGTTGCAACTTGCTGATCTCAGCCGACAGTGCAAAAGGAAAATGTTTTCCAATGGAGAAAGGATACAAAACAAAGGTGAGACACCTGGTGTGTGGATGCAGGAGACTGAATCTAGTATGTACTTTGCCCCTTAAACTTTCAAAATACCACAGTGGAAAGCGACCTTTACAAAATAGTAGGAAATGCACCAGATTTTTGAAAACGTTCCTTCAGAATCACTGCATTTTGGCGCTCAGCGTGAACAAAAGCTTTGGTATTAGCAATAAGAGTGGGAGAGGCAAAGACTGGTTCATAGATCATAGAATCATAGAAAATAGGTGCAGGAATAGGCCATTCAGCCTTTCGAGCCAGCACCGCCATTCAATAGGTGTACAGGGTCTTGGTGAGACCACACCTGGAGTATTGCGTACAGTTTTGGTCTCCAAATCTGAGGAAGGACATTATTGCCATAGAGGGAGTGCAGAGAAGACTGATTCCTGGGATGTCAGGACTGTCTTATGAAGAAAGACTGGATAGACTTGGTTTATACTCTCTAGAATTTAGGAGATTGAGAGGGGA
Source organism: Amblyraja radiata (assembly GCF_010909765.2). Lineage (NCBI taxonomy): Eukaryota > Metazoa > Chordata > Chondrichthyes > Rajiformes > Rajidae > Amblyraja > Amblyraja radiata. Next base: position 7,630,108 of record NC_045984.1, read on the forward strand.
TCTTATAGAAACTTACAAAATTCTTAAGGGGTTGGACAGGCTAGATGCAGGAAGATTGTTCCCGATGTTGGGGAAGTCCAGGACAAGGGGTCACAGCTTAAGGATAAGGGGGAAATCCTTTAAAACCGAGATGAGAAAGACTTTTTTCACACAGAGAGTGGTGAATCTCTGGAACACTCTGCCACAGAGGGTAGTTGAGGCCAGTTCATTGGCTATATTTAAGAGGGAGTTAGATGTGCCCTTGTGGCTAAGGGGATCAGAGGGTATGGAGAGAAGGCGGGTACGGGATACTGAGTTAGATGATCAGCCATGATCATATTGAAAGGCGGTGCAGGCTCGAAGGGCCGAATGGCCTACTCCTGCACCTAATTTCTATGTTTCTATGTTTCTAATATGATCATGGCTGATCATCCAAAATCAGTAACCCCGTTCCAGCTTTATCCCCGAGTTGCACGCAGAACTTGAGAACAGTCTCTCGATATGAAGGTGGGAAGCCGAGACAAATACCTCAACATCACTTGATGTAATAACTTTCTTTCTCTTCCTGACTTTTATTCCTGCGAAACCTTTCAAGAATAACTGAGAACATCAGATTCTGGCTGTAGTTTACCGAGCACCAAACTCTAAATGAATGAACTGTCAGTTATCGAGGTTTCCACTTTCAGTGGTCCCCCAGCAGCTTGCCCATAGTGAGATTAGCCTGCTGTGTGCTTTTTCTTAGGTTAGACAGTATTATTACAGCTGCTGCCCAAATGGTCATTGAACAGAGTGTACTTTTTAATGCACCAGGGCTTCCAAAAGCTGTGCAGAGTAATATTACAAATTCCTGACACTGCATCAAGAAGTGTAAAACTGATCTTTCAGAGAACTCTCCCTGCCCTTTTACTCCATTAGTCAGTCTACAAGAAGAAGGGTCTCGACCCGAAACGTCACCCATTCCTTCTCTCCCGCTGAGTTACTCCAGCATTTTGTCTTAAGAATTTCATTGTTCTGTTGACGGTACATAAGACAATTAAACTATCTTGACTCTCGTAGCAGTTCCCTTGAAGCACATCTCATGTTATGTTCAGGGTCTATCCACCAGGGTCGGTAAACGCCAACGGTTGGCAGAGCAAACTGATCGACATGGTGATGCCACCCCATCCAGACACAACTAACTGGCATCATGATGGCAGTATATTACACATGCGTAGGAACTAAATCAACAAAACCAAAAGGAAATAACATCAATCACAGTGCCGCCAGTTATAGGATGACTAATTGCACCAACTCTTGCTTCAAGCAAAAGTTCAAAGCAGTTAGATTCAGTTTGCATTTAAGACTAGTGTCGCTCAGTATGGAATGAAAGCTGTGACGTAAGTGAGATATCGGCGTGCTGCTGGATGCCGATAAGCTAACTCATTGCAGATAGATATTAAATTCCGAATCAGTGTGATTTGAAACAAAGTCGAGGAGATTGTTGCCTTGCCAGGTACGGAGGGAGCAAGAAAGAATCTCCTGATTCAACAGGTTCGTTGGAAAGATTTAACTTTGTTATTCAGTATTTAACAGTCATGATTAACATTTGCAAATTTCTTATATTTAAGACAGTGTTGTATAGTGTTCAAGATCTTGATCGATGTTAGGAAGAAGCTATTCTTGAACCTAGTGGTCATGGTTTGCAGACTTTTACACCTTCTTCATGATAGTAGGAGTGGAATAAAAGTGTCGCCAGGGTGTTATGGATCTTTGATGATATTGGTTGCCTTTTTGAGGTGGTGCCTCCTGTTGTTTTGTTGGTGGGGAGATCATTTCCTGTGATGGACCAGAGGGTGTCAAAAGCTCTCTGTGGTCTCCTTTGTACCTTGGTGCTCTAGTTGTTGAACCAGGCTGCGATACAACCAGTCAGTATGTTCTCTACCATGTACCTGAAGAGGTTCGAGAGAGTATTCGTTGACAAACCGAATCTCCTCATTCTTACAAGAACAGTTTACAATATTCTACGGAACATTTTGAGGACGATTGCAATACTTCCATTGTCAATGTCAAGTATTTAGAACCAGATGTACATGCAGATGGACACGCATGTTATTCATACCTGTATTTTCAGTTCTCGTTTTAGGCTTTGCTTCTTTACATGGCAGGTGTAAATGTGGGTGGTTGTGTGACAGTCAGTAAGAAAAGATATGTTGATGAATGCAGATGATTCTGCCCTCCAATAAAACCTCTACTGTGTAGATATATGGTTCCTCTAGCCAACATACAAAGTAAGACTGGGGGATGATGTCTATGGCAGGACTGCCGTCAGCCAGCATTATCACTACGCCTGTCCGAAAACTCTTATACACTCATGTTAAGGAAGCTACTGAAGCCGACACTGAATTTCCAATATTGTAGAGAGACACAAAGTGCCGGAGTAACTCAGCAGGACTGGCAGCATCTTTGGATAGAAAGAATGGGTGACGTTTCGGGTCGAGACCCTTACTCAGAATAAGCGTTAACAATGCTGATATTGGATGTCATTGGAGATCTCAATGAACTACATTAATGAGCATTGCAATAAAGTTGCAGAATCACATTTTGGAAATCACATTTTGAGTTGTAATAGTGATTGCTGCCCTTTCATAGGTGGCTGCAGTGAAATCAAGTTGAGGTGAAGAATTCGGAGTATTACAAAATGCTGAAATCATTTGGCTTAAGTAAAGTATTTTGACATCAATACTGAAAATAAATCTGCTGACAACTGTCTACAGTACTCTGGCCTTACTCCAAAGGGAACAGTCTACTTTCCATGAACAGGGTGGTGCATAATTTCATGAAAGGAAGAGTTCATGTTCCTCTCTGAATAAGGGTTTAAGAAGGAACTGCAGATGCTGGAAAATCGAAGGTAGACAAAAGTGCTGGAGAAACTCAGCGGGTGCACCAGCATCTATGGAGCGAAGGAAATAGGCAACGTTTCGGGCCGAAACCCCTTCGGGGTTTCAGCCCGAAAACGTTGCCTATTTCCTTCGCTCCATAGATGCTGCTACACCCGCTGAGTTTCTCCAGCACTTTTGTCTACCTCCTCTGAATAAGTGTGTCCTTTATTTAGCATCAGTGTGAATGGGGGAGATCGAACATCTCAGCCTAGTCGTTCTGTCCACAAGATTGTCTGGCTCATTTACATCCGAAACGCCTCTTTAATTCTTGCTGGCGATTGCTTCCAGTTTCCTATTTGCAGCTTACTTTCCTGTTCTAATTACACTTTAAGTGAAGAAGTTCCTTCCATCCGCCCGCTAAGTTTACCAAGTCTGAATTCCTGCACTGCAGTCAATGACGAGCATCAAACAGATGCATTGAGCTTTTTAAAAATTCAGTTTAGAACACAAGGGTATTAGGTTCATGAGCCAGTGAGCCTGTTCGGCCAATGCCAGCCACAGCACCATTATCCTGCATCTCTCCCTGCCCTTTAACTCCCTTATATTCAATTGTCTGACAATCTCCTGAGTATATCCATGAGGGCAGCTCAATGGCGCAGAGGTAGAGGTGCTGCCCGGGGTTTGATCCTGACTGTATGGAGTTTGTACGTTCCCCCAGGGACCGCGTGGGTTTTCTCCAGGTGTTCCGGTTTCCTCCCACATTCCAAAGACGTGTGGGTTTTGTAGGTTAATTGGCTTCTATAAATTATCCCTGTTGTGTGGAATAAAACTAGTGTACGGGTGATCGCTGGTCGGTGCGGACTTGGCGGGCTTCTTCTCCTTTTGAAGAAAATGGAGGTTTTGCATAAAGTATCGCCTACTGTGTGGAAAATAAACAGGAACTATCTGGTGAAATGGCACATGCTTTTAATACCCCTCTCAACACCATCACGCCCTTGTAAACTCGAATAAACCTCAAACATCACAACATACCCCCCCCCCAACCCCCTCATTCTTCAACCTCTCTTTAATTCCCCTCCCCCATACCCCCTCTCAACCTTTCAATGCTGTCTCCACTCCCCTTCCCCACACCTTCCATTTTCACTAATGGGAGATTCTAGGACCAGAGCTCATAGCCTCAGAATAAAAGGATGTTCCTTTTGGAAGGAGATGAGGAGGAATTTCTTTCATCAGAAGGTGGTGAATCTGTGGAATTCATTGCCACAGAAGGCTGTGAAGGCCAAGTCAATGGATATTCTTAAGGCAGTGTTAGATAAATTCTTGATGAGTATAGGTGTCTGTGGTTATGGGAAGATGGCAGGAGAATGAGGTTAGGAGGGAGAGATAGATCAACCATGATTGAATGGCAGAGTCGGCTTGATGGGCCGAATGGCCTAATTCTGCTCCTATCACTTATGAACTGTAGGTGTGCGAACTTATTTAACCATCCCAATCTCTCAAAAGCTTCCTCCCTGCCCCTCCCACAACAATCTCAGAGGGCAAGGAAAGGTGAGATAAACTTAATAATCTGACAAATAGTTATCTTCGAGCCAATTATTTGGCATCACTTCATTGATGCTCGTGGGAGCTTGCTCTGTGCAAATTGGCTGCTGTGTTACCTCCTCTACAGCAGTGACTAAATTTCAAAAGTAGGCTGTAAAGTGCTTTGAGATATCCTGAGGTTTCTTTACTTCATAAACTCATCATTATTCTGGATCCAATTCCCTAAAGTAGCCCACACAAGCAGCTAATTTAAATTTCTGTGTGCAGCTCATTCTTATATGCAAATCAATTCACAATTTCTTCACGTGTTTAAAAAATGCTCTTGTCACCAGCTTATGTTACAAGCATTCGGATCACTGACTGATTTCTGTGTCACCATTGAAAGCAACAGGCAAACTCTGAAATGATGCCTCTATATTTTACACTGTTGGAGTTGAGATACAGTAATCAAACTTAATGGGGTCTATGCATGTTTATACTAAAGTGCACACGTACTGCCAAGCGGTAAGGATATGCTTAATGTTCAGTGCATTTGCCCAAAGTTGTTTAATTGGGGTCATGCCCTCTTATACCAATTATTTCTGTCCTGCTTTTTACTACCAAGTTCAGAAGAAATGCTGAACGCAGTGCATATATCAGAAACTGTCTTAATGGCTGTCGTGACTCTGGCAGAGAACGCAAGGAACATCGCAACGGGAGTAGGGCTTTTAGTCGCCGTTTTGACATTTAATGAGATTGCGAATGATTTGTCATCGAACTCCATATACAACCCATTCTCACATCCCTTAGACCATTCATTTTAAAAACTCTATCAAAGTCAGATATAAAATGTTGAATTCAAGCTCTAAGCCAAGATCCACCACATTCAAATTGTGTTGGAAGGAACTGCAGATGCTGGTTTAAACCGAAGATAGACACAAAAAGCTGGAGTAACTCAGCGAGACAGGCAGCATCTCTGGAGAAAAGGAATGGGTGACGTTTCGGGTCGGGTCCCTTCTTCAGACAAGTTCAAATTGTGTGAGGATGTGGTTTGCTATCCTGAATGGCCCACCGAGGACTGGGTTGGACCGAGGTCCTTTGGGCGACTCCTTTGTGTGCTTAGTATGCAAAAAAAAAGTTTTTCACTGCACCTAGTGACAATAAAAGTATTATAGTCATCATCACCTCTTCATCCCAGGTTCCCCAAATGCCTTGCCGATTACTCTGGCGACCCGATGCCCATTTGTTGCTTTCTGCTGATCCCTCTGGCTCACTACCCTAAAGGCCTGAAGACCCTGAAGTGTGAAAACGCACACCTCCAGATTCAGGGACAGTTTCTTCCCAGCTGTTATCAGGCAACTGAATCATCCTACCGCAGCCAGAGAGCAGTACTGCTATTTTCTACCTCATTGGTGACCCTCGGACTTTGATCGGACGTTGCTGGCTGTACCTTGCACTAACCGTTATTCCCTTATCATGTACCTGTACACTGTCAATAACTCGATTGTAGTCTTTCTACCGATTAGATCACAAACAACAAATGCTTTTCACTGTACCTCGGTACATGTGACAATAAACTAAACTGAACTGAAGCTGTTCTTTCTCTGCACGCGGCTGGCGCTCAGAACTCGTTCCACCGCAACGTAAGTGGAATGAGCTCAAGAGCGGGGAGAGGGCCAGTTCGTAAAGCTAAGGGAGTGGCAGGCACAGGAACAGCAAGCGGTTCGGCCCAATACCCTGCCGCAGATTGGCCTGGCCATCTGTAATTATTATTCTGACTGCAGGTTCATTTTTGGATTCTGCAGCTTTCCATGTCCCAGCTCCAAATGCATCCGGCCCTGGATGAAAATAAAAGTGTGAATATTTCCACACTGGCTGCGTTCCTACTTGGAACTGACTTTGCCAGGCATGCCTTAACCACCAGGGATTCCTAGTTCCTACCTATTAAATATCACACATAGGGCTGGCAAATTGAGCTTGGTAATACAAAGACCCACTATATCAGATAATTCCAATTCGCAAGTATGTTTTTGGAAGTTTAAGAAAACAATTGCAAAGCACACACTTGAGAAAAGTGCTAGAACCCTCGTCAGCCCTCGAAGCTTTGTAGGTAAAAAAAAAATCACACTCTATTCATCTGGCTCCAAATTATTCTGCCGCTAATTATCTCCTATTTTAGCTCTTCGGCAGAAGCACCACGCTACAAAAAACAAGCTGCCTGGAGACATTTTAATGAGTAGCCTATTTACAATCCACACTTGAAACTTGTGTAAGGAGCATTTAGCAGCATTTGCATGCTGACTGTCTGGCTGTCTTTGAATTCAGACCTCCAGCTGGGGACTTTGCAAATCATTGCTACCCCTTGTCCCACATTAGCATGTGCCACCTGTGGTGCAGACAATGGTAAAAACATGCTTCGCCTTTTTAATTATTAATTGTGTCTGAGCCTTGCCCGCCCAGCGTATAGGAACTTCTGCAAATACGGCGACTGCAGCAAAAGGCTGGAGATTGGTTCTCTGATGTCTTGCTGTGTAACTGATTTATTCATTTAGGGAGTCATTGCCATTTAGATTATAATGTCTCTGTCTATAATGATACTTTCCAGAAGATAAGGAGCTATCTACGGATAGATAAACGTAAAATGCACTAGCACACAGATTCATACACACACACACACACACACACACACACACACACACACACACACACACACACACACACACACACACACACACACACACACACACACACACACACACACACACACACACACACAGTGCCACAGTGGTACAGTAGAATGTGGAGAGGATGGTTCCATGAGAAGGAGAGTCTAAAACCAGAGGCATTAGATTAAAAAGGACATACCTTTAGAAAGGAGATGAGAAGGAATTTATTTTGCCAAAGGATGGTGAATCTTTGGAATTTATTGCCACAGATGGCTGTGAAGCCCATTCCATGGGTATTTTTAAGGTGGAGATTGACAGATTCTTGATTAGTTCGGGTGTCAGAGGTTATGGGGCGAAGGGAAAAATAGATCAGCCATGATTGAATGGCGGGGCAGACTTGATTGAGCCGAATGGCCTAATTCTGCTCCTATCTATATTACTAAAACTCTGTTCTTGACCGGTTTTGGCTTTCTGTGCTGCGGTTTCCGAGAGTACGCCGCCACCTACGGCCGTCATTTTTGGCCACCTCGCTCGGAGCCCCCCTCCGCCGCATGTGTGCCTAGGATTTTTCCCGTCGATGAAAATTGACAGAGATATTAATGTTTTTACAACATTCCCCATTCTCTCTGCTGCCCCTGCTGGAGGGAGGGGGAGGGACTATAAAACCAGGAAGTGGTGTGCCTCAATCAGTCTCTGCAAGTGGTGTGCCTCAATCAGTCTCTGCAAGTGGTGTGCCTCAATCAGTCGCTGCAAGTGGTGTGCCTCAATCAGAGCTTTGAATGACACTGACAAATGTCTACAGCACTGTGAGTACCCTTAATTTGGTTTGAAAATGAAAATATGGTTAGAGGTAAAAAAGCACTGCCTGCAAATGGTTGTTTGGGTTTGGGTTGAAGTAAAAAGGCACTCTCTCTCCCCCCCCCCTCCCTCTCCTCTCCTCTCCCCCCCTCCCTCTCCTTTCCCCCCCTCCCTCTCCTCTCCTCTCCCCCCCTCCCTCTCCTCTCCCCCCCCCTCCATCTCCTCTCTCTCCCCCTCCCTCTCCTCTCCCCCCCTCCCCCCGCTCTCCTCTCCCCCCCGCTCTCTTCCCCCCCCCTCTCCTCTCCCCCCCGCTCTCCTCCCCCCCCCCCCCTTCTCCTCTCCTCCCCTCTCCTCTCCTCCCCTCCTCTCCTCCCCCCTCCTCCCCCCCCTCCTCCCCCCCCCCTCCTCTGCTGCATGCCGCCTCCCCCCCCACAACCACACGTTGGGGGAACAGACCCAACGGGTCTGCACTTGGTCTAGTAACTTATAAATTTACTGCCTTACAGGGCCAGGGACCTGGGTTCAATCACAGGAGCTGTCTGTACAGAGTTTGTATGCTCTCCCCATGACCTGCGTGGGTTTTCTCCGGGTGCACCGGTTTCCTCCCACACTCCAAAGGCAAACAGGTTTGTCGGTTCATTGGCTTCGGTAAGATTGTACATTGTCCCTAGTGTGCTGGTGTACGGGGATCGCGGGTCGGCACGGACTCGATGGGCCAAAGGGCCTGTTTCCACACTGTATCTTAAAACAAAGTAAAATGTATAAATTGTACACACAGGCAGCTAGAATACTGATAATTTTGAATTATAAAAAACCATGCAATCAAGTGTTGACTATAATTATATCCTGATATTGCAATATATTAATGCTGATCAGGTTGGGACTGATTACCAAGCAAATGAAATTATGTAAGCGTTCATAATAATTTATTAAATTACAGATGTTAAACCTGTTATCTCCTGACACTTGAAAATGAGAGCTCAGATGAAGAGGACCTGGCTGTCTCTGACAATGACATCTCAGTAAACAGCGATGATTGATAAGTGCAATGGTTTATTGCTCGACATTTGTGTGCATGTCAGCTACTTGGCAGACATGGCGCGAGAGAATTTAATGGGTCATATGGGTGCCTGTGATCTCTGATTTGCCTAGTAAGTAGTTTAGTACAGACCGTGATCTAGAACAGACTCAGTGTCTGAAGAAGGGTCTCGACCTGAAACGTCACCTTTACCTTTATCCAGAGATGTTCTTGGACCCGATGAGTTACTCCAGCTTTTTGTGTCTATCCCTGATTAATGTTGCTTGGTTCATCACTGAATTCAAACATTGTCAGGGCGACACGCTGGCGTAGCAGTAGAGTTGCTGCCTTACAGCGCCAGAGACCCGGGATTCAATCCTGACTACGGGTGCTGTCTGTACGGAGTTTGTACGCTCTCCCCGTGACCGCGTGGGTTTCACTCCGGGTGCTCCGGTGACCTCCCACGTGCCAAAGACCTGCAGGTTTGTAGGTTAATTTGGCTTTGGTAAAACATTTAAATTGTCCCTCGTGTGTAAATTGTGCTAGTAAATGGGGATCGCTGGTGGGCCGAAGGGCCTGTGGGCCGAAGGATCTGTTTCCACGCTGTATCTCTATAAACTAAACTAAACTAAAAAGCAAAAGAAACAAACTACATCAAAGTGACGAAGGCACAGAGGATAATAATACCTGCTTAATATAACGTGATGAATAGTCCATGGCAGCTATGGGACAATTAACCTGTCCACACGAGGATTCTTTTAGTTGAGGGAGGATTCTAGCAACTAACCTGGAACTCTGTGGTCTCTTTGAATATTCCTGTGTGATCTTTAACTTCAACCTGAATAATAAAGTAAGATATCAGTTTAATGTTCACCTCAATTGAGACACTTTCACTCCCTATTAGATTGCCAGTTTAGGCACTAAAATCTTCCTGATCAAACAGATGGGATTAAGGAAAAGACTTTGGAAGCTGCAGAACATAACTAGGAAAAGACGCATCACGCAGGCTTCTTATTGTTTACATCATAGGCATGCAGTAGGTGGCAAGATAAGAACCTACTGGCCATCACTAAATCAATGGCTTAAAATTATAGTCACAAAGTACAAAAACAAGCTGTTCGGCCACCAAGTCCATGATAACCACCCATTTAACTGCTGATGTTCTGGTTGCCCATTGTCACGTTATCTCTGACTGCTTATATGAAACAAAAAGCCAAGAACACACACTCATACGGTGACACAGTGTTACAGTGGGCATGTAACAAACAGCAAATGGCAGACACAAAATGCCAGACTAACGCAGTGGGATAGGCAGCATCTCTTTCGAGAGAAGGAATGGGTAACGTTTCTGGTTGAGACCCTTCTTCATTCCCGCTGAGTTACTCCAGCATTATGTGTCTATCTTCGGTGTAACCAGCATGTGCATTTCCTTCCTCAACAGCAAATGGTCATGTTTGCATTTTCCTCCATCCAAAGTTTATTTGCATTTGCGTAGATTTTGAATAAACAGCACAAAGCAATCTCATTCTGAGTCCCAGTATTAGAAATGAATATCCAACATATTCAACATATTCATTTCTTGATCCAAAACCAATCCCATTTTCTTTTGTCAGTTCAGACAACTAACACCAGATTTGACCAATTCACCGACACACTACGGTTAATTTATAATGGCCAATTAACCTACCACCACTTTACAATATGGATGGAGCTAACCACATTATTGATGATGCCAGTCATATGGTCCAGGTAATGCCCTTCCCTGAACAATGTTCCTGAATATGTTAAGTTATCATTTCTAATACTGGGATTCAGAATTGGAATGATTTGTACTCGTAATCACATAATTGCAAATAAACTTTGAATGGAGGGAAATGCAAACTTGACCTTTTGCTGTTTGTTACAACACTACTGTGTCACCGTGTGCGTGTGTCTTAGTTTAGTTTAGTCTATGGCTACAGCGCGGATACAAGCCATTCGGCCCATCGAGTCCAGGCCAACCAGCGATCCCCAAACACGAGCTCCATCCCACACACTGGGGACAATTTACAATTTTACCAAAGCCAATTAACCAACAAACCTGTATGTCCTAGGAGTGTGGGAGGAAACCGGAGCATCTGAAGAAGACCCACACGGTCATAGAGAGAACGTACAAACTCCGTACAGACAGCACTCATAGTCAGGATCAAAGACAAGTCTCTGTTGCTGTAGGACAGCAACTCTACCCCTGCGCCACAGTACTGCCCTTCTTGTCTCTTTGTTTCATGTAAGCAGTCAGAGATAACTTGAGAATTAGCAACCGGAGCAACTGGATCGGTCTGAAGAAGGGTCTCGACCAGAAACGTCATCCATTCCTTCTCTACAGTGATGCCGCCTGTCCCGTTGAGTTACTCCAGAATTTTGTGTCTACCTTCGACTTAAATCAGCATCTGCAGTTCTTTCCCACACAACAGCAGTTAATTGCTGACTGCAGGAAATATTGGATCATTTGCAAAACGGGCAATATTTCCATATCAGATTTGCATCAAAAGGAGATCTACTTGTCGGGCAATTAAATGTTGCCAAGATATTAGACAATATTGCCCGAGGATCACTCCCAGGGCAACTAGTGTACCAGCAGAATGTGATGTCACCAAGATAAGTCCCTACTATTTGTGGGCAGAGATCCAGGTTCAATCCTGACTATGGGTGCTGCCTGTATGAAAATCTCTGTGAGATCGCATCTCATCTCCTGTGCCTGGTGAGACCGCACCTGAAGTATTATGTGCAATTTTGGTCTTCTAATTTGAGGAAGGACTTTATTGCTATTGAGGGAGTGCAGCGTAGGTCCACCAGGTTAATTCTCGGGATAGCGGAACTGACATGTGATGAAAGAATGAGTCGGCTGTTCTTATATTCGCTGGAATTCAAAGGTTCAAAGGTATTTTTTTGTCACGTGTACCAATTAAGGTACAGTGAAACTCGATTTACCATACAGTCATACTAAAAAAAAGTAATGACACTCAACTACATAAAAGTTAACATAAACATCCACCACAGCGGATTCCCCACATTCCTCACTGTGATGGAAGGAAATAAAGTCTAATCTTCTTCACTCTTTATTCTCCCGTGGTCAGGGCAGTCGAACCATCCACAGTCGAGGCGATTGAAGCATCTGCAGCCGCGGTCGAAGCCCCCACATCGGGGCGATCAAAGCTCCCGTGGCCTGGAGCTCCCAAAGACGATCCCTAACCAAGGGACTGCGAGCTCCACGATGTTAAGTCCTGCAGCCTCCCGTGGTTCAAGCTCCCAAGGTCAATCCCCAGCTAGAGGCCGCCAGCTCCTCGGTATTAGGCCACAGTGCGGACGGAGATACGATACGGAAAAAAATCGCATCTTCGTCAAGGGAAGAGATTTTTTAAAGTATTTCCCAAGCCCCCCCCCCCACCAGATAAAACAAAGCAAAAGAACACCTAAACATACATTTAACACATACTAAAAAATAACAAAGAGAGAAAAGGACGAGACAGACTGTTGGCGAGGCAGCCATTGCGGCGCTACCCAATGCCGAATTTACATAGAAGGATGAGAGGGCATCTCATAGAAACATATAAAATTCTTAGAGGATTGGACAGGGTAGATGGAAGAAAAATGTTCCCGATGTTGGGGGAGTCCAGAACCAGGGGTCAAAGTTTAAGAATAAGGGGTAGGCCATTTAGGACTGAGATGAGGAAAATCTTTTTCACCCAGAGAGTTGTGGATCTGTGGAATTCTCTGCCACAGAAGGCAAGGGAGGCCAATTCACTGGATGTTTACTAGAGAGAGTTAGATTTAGCTCTTAGGGCTAAGGGAATCAAGGGATATATGGGGAAAAGCCAGAACGGGGTACTGATTTTGGATGATCAGCCATGATCATATTTAATGGCAGTGCTGGCTCGAAGGGCTGAATGGCCTATTCCTGCACGTATGTTCTATGTTTCTATGTTCCAAAGAATAGAGTCCCAGCCTGCTCAACCTCTCCTTGTAGCTCAGACTTTCGAGTCCCGGCAACATCCTGGTAAAATAAAAGGCTGTGGTCATCTGCCAGGAATGGATTTTGTGCCTCCTCAAAGACGAGAGAAATGGGAGTCATAGTAAACAATGCTATCTCCCCTATCAGTTGAAGTAACTGCGTGGTTTGTGTATTCATGCTGCTATCTTATACCTTCTGTGCAATGGTTCTGGCAAAGACAGAGACGGGATACAGGGGTCAAATGTCCAAGGTCAGCAATGTCAGAACATAAATCAGGTTGGGCTTCAAAGCATAATTGAAATAACATTTAAACTGTACAGCTCTCAGAGACAAGTCGCTTCAGAGTATATTTGGTTGCCAGAAATCACTGTATTGCATAGCAAGCTGCTTCTGACCACAGGTCACACACTTTGGCCTTGAAGAAAGAGCTCTGTGCATGGTGATTACCATGGCGCTGCTGCTAGAAGATGAATTTTTAATGTGTGCTGTGTGTGTGAGCACCAGTGCTGATAACACATTAAACAGAAAGTCGTGTTTATAAATCCCTCCGGGCTTGGCTCCAACTAACAATCTTCTACAGAGACAAAGTGCTGGAGTAACTCAGCAGGACAGGCGACATCTGTGGAGGGAATGGATAGGCGACATTAAGTGTCAGGACCCTCCTTCGAACCCGTCTGAAGATCCATTCTACAGATCCATTCCTTCCACCGATGCTGAAGATCGACACAAAATGCTGGAGTAACTCAGCGGGTCAGGCAGCATCTCTGGAGAAAAGGAATAGATGACATTTCGGGTCGAGACCCTTCTTAGGGGCGACCGCGCCTTTGCGGTTGCAGCTCCTAGACTGTGGAACAGCATCCCCCTTCCCATCAGAACTGCCCCCTCCATCGACTCCTTTAAGTCAAGACTAAAAACTTATCTATACTCCCAAGCCTTTCCTGACGTCCACTGAGCGAGGGCTATATGTATCTATGTATGTAGTTTGTTTTTTTATACTATTCTTATAACAAATGTAAAGCACTTTGGCCAACAAGAGTTGTTTTTTAAATGTGCGATATAAACCAATGTGACTTGACTTGACTTCTTCAGACAGAAGGCTCCTTCTCTTCAGAGATGCTGCTTGACCCGTGGAGTTACTGCAGCTTTATGTGTCTATCTTCTGTTGATCTGAAGGTTTAGGGTCTGAGAAGGGTCTCCCAGAGTGCCATGCTACAAGAAGGTATTACGTGGCTGCATTTGGGACGACAGATGGCACAATGGGCTAAGTGTTCGGCTGGCAACCGGAAGGTAGCCGGTTCGAATCCCGCTTGGAGTGCATACTGTCGTTTTGTCCTTGGGCAAGACACTTCACCCACCTTTGCCTGTGTGTGAATGTGTGTGAATGTGTGTGAGTGATTGGTGGTGGTCGGAGGGGCCGTAGGCGCAGATTGGCAGCCACGCTTCCGTCAGTCTGCCCCAGGGCAGCTGTGGCTACAGAAGTAGCTTACCACCACCGAGTGTGACTGAGGAGTGAATGAATAATGCGATGTAAAGCGCCTTGAGTATTAGAAAGGCGCTATATAAATCCCATCCATTATTATTATTATTGTGAAGCCAGGTCTCCTGCTGGAGTTAAACAGCAGACAGCAATGTACTGGAGGAACTCAACGGGTCAGGCATCATCTGTGGAGAGAAATGGACAGATGGGTCAGAAGCCTTCTACAGCACTCAAGACACCGGCAACTGCAATCTCTTGTGTCTCCCTTTTGTAATCAGTGTGGACGAATATATCAATGTTCTGCAAGACAGTCGAGATATGGATCAAAACCATATGGATAATGTTTCAAGGAACTTCTAAAGATCTGATGAGTCAAATAGTCTCCTGTTTGGTGAAGGTATCTTGCCTAGTAATTGGATGGAGCTTGTACAGGCACATAAACATGCAGTTTGCAGTTGACGGTATTAATATATTGCAATATGTGGCTGTGTAGCCGGGAAATCCATAAAACACGAGCCCCAAGATGTTGTGCCTCACTCAACAAGGCTACATACTCACCAATTTTAGGTAACTAACCTCCCTTCCCCCCTCCCTTTCTTGCACCCCCCCCCCCTCCCTCCCCCGTACCCCACCTGGACTCGCACCTATTTTTCCCCTCCCACCTCATTATGATAATACCTGCCTCAACTACTTCCACCAGGAGCTCGTTCCATATACTCACCACCCTTTGTGTAAAGAAACGTTACCTCTCAGGTTCCCATTAAATCTTCCCCCCCCCCCCCCTCAACTTAAACCTATGTCCTCTGGTTCTCCAATCCCCTTCTCCGGGCAAGAGACTCTATGCGTCTACGCAATCTATTCCACTCTTGTTTTTGTACATCTCTATAAGATCACCCCTCATCCTCCTGCGCTCCAAGGAATAGAATCCTAGCTTGCTCAACCTCTCTCTACAGCTCAGGCCCCCCCCTCACCTTAAACCTTCGACAGAACCCTGGACGTTGAGTCAATTTGTGGCACGTAAATGAGTATTTCGGACCAGTTGATGTCACCTCGCAGATCTGTAGACCTCCTTCAGTGTGTAAATGTACGCCCACAGGACTGGAAATGAAATGTGAGGGAAATCCACTGCCACCGGTCATCCAGTGGCAAATTCCCAAAGAAATACATCACCCGAAACCACTGATATTTAGACAATTACGGAGTTAGTTGGGGAAGATTGCTGAATGTAATTTCCTTCCTGGTCTACCTATAATATTTTGGTGATCACGCTCCGAAAGTAATTTTTTGGTATTGAAAATGCTTTGGAACTTCTAAATGTGCTCAAGAACGCAAGAAAATAATAGCAGGAGTTGGCCACCGGATCCTTCAAGCCAGCCCTGAAATTGAATATGTGTAGGAATGAACTGCAAGTGCTGGTTTAAACCGAAGATAGACACAAAATGTTAGTGTAACAGGCAGCATCTCTGGAGAGAAAGAATGGGTAACGTTTCTGGTCGAGATCCTTCTTGATGGCTGATCTCTGCTGACCTCGTCTCCTTCTCTGTGCTATTTCTCCATATCCATCTATTCCTCGATCTATCAAGTACTTATCCACCTCCACTTTAATCATTCTAATGATCCAGCTTCCACCACACACCAGTGCGGAGAATTCCAGGTATTGACCCATCCCCCCCGCCCTCCACCACCGAAAGATGCTATTCAAATACAGTCTATTTCTTTTGCAAATTGTTTCAGGTGAGGACATTCAGAAGCAATTTGGCTGCTTCATTTGTAAGTCAGTTTGAATTTGGTTCTTCTTACGCAATTCCCTGGCTTGCTTCCACACCAGCTCTGTGGATCCTGTTAGATTTGTGTAAATATCCATGTTGCAGAAACAGGTCATCAGTCTTGGACCCCCTTTCCACTGGGCCAAGACTCCACCAACCCCACAGGGTACCTGAAATGCAACAGCCAACTCACATTAAAGAAGTCACAGTAAAGGCAATTTCCACACCTCAATATGAAGGTAGACAAAAGTGCTGGAGAAACTCAGCGGGTGCAGCAGCATCTATGGAGCGAAGGAAATAGGCAACGTTTCGGGCTGAAACCCTTCTTCAATATGAAGTTCAGCAGCGACCATTTAAGCCGCCCTTACTGGTGACTCCATCAGCGATGGATCTGAACGTCATTGTCATAGCCACCCTGAGTGAAACACCGTGGGCAAGAGATGGCCAGCCCCAAAAGAAGGCAATGGATAAACCTCCAGGAAGGGCACACGAGACTATCTTCTTCAAGGGGGGGGGGGGGATCTGATTGGTGGGTGGTTGGGCGGCACGGTGGCACAGCGGTAGAGTTGCTGCCATACAGCGGCGGAGACCCGCTTCGATCCTGACTAAGGGTGCTGTCTGTACGGAGTTTGTACATTCTCCCCGTCACCTGCCTGGGTTTTTTCCGGGATCTCCAGTTTCCTCCCACACTCCAAACACGTACAAGTCTGTAGATTAATTGGGTTGGTACAATTGTAAATTGTCCCTAGTGTGTAGGATAGTGTTAGTATATGGGGATTGCTGGTTAGCACGGATTAGGTGGGCCAAAGGGCCTGTTTCCGCGCTGTATCTCTAAACGAAACAAAACTAAACTGAAGCTGGGAGAGAAAACTGTCTGTTTTATACCTTCTGCTTTAATCTCTGCCCTTTGTTCCAACCCCCCCAACCCCCCCCCCCCCCCCTTTCACCTGTGACCACCTATTGCCTGCCGGGCTTTGTGTTGCAACTCATCTTTCACAGCTTTCTTCCTCACCTCCCGCTACAATGAGCCTGAAGAAGGGTCCAGACCTGAAACATCATCTATCTGTGTCCCCCACAGATGCTGCCTGACCCATTGAACTACTCCAGCACTTTGTGTCCTTTTGCCTTCTTCACAGCTTTGCATTGGTCACCACTGCTTTAAACCATGTATCTCCACTTTCTACATAGAACTTGTTTCAAAAAAGTAGGTTTGCTCTGTTGTATTTCA
The DNA here is from genome assembly GCF_010909765.2 of Amblyraja radiata. Lineage (NCBI taxonomy): Eukaryota > Metazoa > Chordata > Chondrichthyes > Rajiformes > Rajidae > Amblyraja > Amblyraja radiata. Next base: position 7,647,410 of record NC_045984.1, read on the forward strand.
GTCCAATGTTATAACAGTAAACCGGTGAGAACCTGAGGGCATTATCACGTTAATCCCCAATTCCATGGAGATTGAAACATGCAAAATTGAAAGAAGGTCGAAATTTCCCTGCATCTGCCAACAGTTTAAGTATTGCTATTATCTGCAAATCATAAAAAAATGTTGATGTTGGTTCAGGTGAATGTATTTTACTACCAATGCATTCCAATCCCTATTTCACACACACAAAAGACAGATGATTTAACAGGCAAATATGCTGCGGTTAGTATAATAATCTTAGCTGAAGAATTATTCAGCTCCACTGGCACAAAATGGTGGTAGTTGTTGGAGGTCAGACTTCTCAGCCACAGAAAGTTGCGTCAGGAGTTCCTTACGACAGCTTGTAGGCCAAAACATGAAGACGTGACTCAGTGGGTCATTAATTCTATTTCTCCTGCCACACAGGCCTCTCCACTTGCAGAGTACTTCGAGCATTGTCTACTTTTATGCAAAACGCACAGTGCTGGAATAACTCAGCGGGTCAGGCAGCACCTCATAGAGCCATAGAGCCTCGCAGCATGAAAACAGGCCCTTCGGCCCAACTTGCTTACTCTGGCCAACATCTACACTAGTCTCACCTGCCTGCATTTACAATGCAATACAATAAAAAAATAATACTTTATTAGCCAAGTATGTTTTGCAACATACGAGGAATTTCATTTGCCAAGTCAGTCATACAAATAAAAAGCAACAGAACACACAAACTACATTTTAACATGAACATTCACCACAGTGACCCCTCCACATTCCTCACTGTGATGGAAGGCAAAAAAATAGTTCAATCTCTTCCCTTGTTTGTTCAAATGATTCATTTGGTCCATATAGTTCCAAACCTGTCCTATCCATGTACTGGTCTAAATGTTGTGGGTGTATGGAATGAGCTGCCTCAACTACCTCCTCAGGCAGCTTGTTCCATACATCCACCACCCATTGCGTGAAAACGTTACCCCTCAGGTTCCTTTAAATCTTCCCTCCCTCACCTTAACTCTATGTCCTCTGGCTCTCAATTGCCCTACTCCAGGCAAGAGACTCTGTGCATCTTCACAATCTATTCCTCTCTTGATTTTGTACACCTCTATAAGATCATCCCTCATCCTCCTGCGCTCCAAGGAATAGAATCCTAGTCTGCTCAACCTCTCCCAATAGCTCAGGCATTCCTGGCAACATCCATGTCGAGGGAAAGGATAGGTGATATTTCTGGAATGGATAGAGAACCTGAAATAGACATACCTATCTATTGCGTCCACAAATACTGCCTGACCCACTGAGTTACTCCAGCACTTTGTGTTTAAACAAGATCTCTGCCTAATAGAAGGTCAGAGCTGATGAAATTCACTGGCAATTGCACAATGTTTAATCCCTCCAAAAATGAAACAACCCCTTGCCTGCATGCAACAGAACCCAAACTGCACCGAAGGACAGATTGATATGTGACAGATAATATTCACCCCGCACAAGAGCCGTGATAACCATCTTTAGACTTTAGACTTTACAGGTACAGCTCGGAAACAGGCCCTTTGGCCCACTGAATCCACACCAACCTACGATCAACCCATTCACTGGCACTATCTTACACACAATACAATACAATACCATTTATTTGTCATTTGAACCATGGTATATGGACACATTTATCTGTTTTGTAGTAAATGCCTACTATTTTCTGTGTGCTTAAGCAAAGCAAGAATTTCATTGTCCTATACAGGGACGCATGACAATAAACTCACTTGAACTTGAACTTGAACATGACGTTCAAACGAAATTTGGTTTCTGCAGCAATACAAGAAAAGAACCAAGACACACACCAACACAATTTACACAAACATCCATCACAGTCAATCTCCTCCTCACTGTGATGGAAGGCAAAGTCTTGTCTCTCCCCTGCTCTCCATTCTTCTCCCGATGTCAAAGTCAAAGTCAAAGCCCCCAGCGGGCGCTAGCAAGTCCTGCGGCTGTTTAAGCCGCGCCAGGCGATGTAAGGCCCCGCTCCAGGTCACTTTCAACCCCGAATTCGGGCGGGAGAGTTGTTGTTGCTGGTGCTCCGTAAAGCAATCTCCCACCGGGGACCCACGAGCTCCTGGTGTCACCATCCACCGGAGTCGGGCCGCAGCAGCGCGCCACCACAGCTCTCCACGCTCCGAAGCCGGCCAGCTCCACGACGGTAGGTCCGCAGCTCCGCCGGCTCCGTGACTTGAGCCCCCAGGTCGTTCTGGCTGGAGGCCGCCCCACGGTGCCAGGCCCCAACGGCAACGGTAACCCGAGAGGGAAAAGGTCGGGTCCCCGTACAGGGAAGAGACTTAAAAGTTCCCCCCCTCCCCCCCCCCCTCCCCACACATACACATTCAAAAACCCACTACGAACTATACCCTCACTGGACAACAACAAAAAAAGACAGACAGACGGACTGCAGAGGCCGCTGTGACGTCGGTCGCGCCGCCCACCCACGCACTTGGGACAATGTACAATTTTACCGAAGCAAATTAACCTACAAACATATCTGTCTTTGGAGCGTGGGAAGAAACTGGAGCACCTGGAGAAAACGCACGCGGTCACAGGGAGAATGTTCAAATTCTGTACAGACAGCGCCCGGAGTTGAAATAATTTGAAATAATTTAATTGCCACACAACCAAGGTCGGTGGTATTTGGGTTGCCAGCAGCGGTACAATAATAAAGAACACAACCACAATAAAAAATTTACACAAACATCCACCACAGCATTCATCACTGTGGTGGAAGGCACAGAGCTTGGCCAGTCCTCCTCCATTTTCCCCCGTGGTCGGGACCACCACCCTCCACAGCCGTTGCTGCGGGCGTCCAGATGGTAAGGGACAAAGTCAAAGTCAAGGTGAGTCCAGGATCGGCTCTTCCCAACCAGAGACCGCGGCTTCAGGCTGGTGTAGGCCGCAGGCCGGCGGTCAAAGTTTTAAAGTACCTGCCGTGCCGCAGCCGGAAGCACCGCAGTCTGCAGGGCCGGCGGTCGAAGCTCCCCTCCAGGGGAGATGATAAGTCCATACCACGCCCGCGGTAGAAGATGGCCGCGGGCCGGCGGTGGAAGCTTCTTCTTCCCCCCGGGTCCTCCACGTGAGATCCCGGGCTGTAGACGCCGCACCAGCTGGAGTTCTGCAGACCGCGGCTTCAGGCTGCCGGCTGCCGGCTGCCGCGGGCTAGCGTAACGGAGCGCTCCCCTCCAGCGAGGTCTCACCCGCTCCGCGCCGAGAGTCCACGCTGCTCCCGCCGCTGAAGCTCCGGGCGCGTCTCCGGGAAAGTCGGCGCCGATCCATGCTGTTAGGCCACGGGGGAGGCGACCTGAAAAAGTCGCCTCTCCATGGAAGTTAGGATGGAACCCAGGTTTCTAGTGCTGTCAGGCAGCAACTCTGCCGCTACACCACTATGTTCACTATTCCAAGATGAGAATGTCAAACTACAAGTGACATTCAGCATTGACATTTTCCACATCACCACACTGACCAGAAATTTAACTGGATGTAAAAACCAATTTCCAATAAAAGCCCATTTCCATGCTGTACCTATCAAGCAATCAATCAAAAATCCATTAACTTTTCCCACTTCAGGCACTTTGGTTCTGTGTCGGCCTGTTCCTTTAAAATTTACTTTCATTGAGTCCAGACCCATCAGAGTGAGTTGGGGGAGATATTTCTTTCTCAAGGTCTTTACCACTGCTGAAATATATTTCAAACTTCATGCTCCAGGTTTTTAGTAAAGGTCTCAGGGTTATTTGTGCAGTAACTATATCACTGGGCTTGCAGTGAAAGAAACACCTCCTCATCTCACTCTGATGGATCCCATCTCAATGAAAGTCATATTTAATACTTTGGGAAGGCGAGAATTCATATTGAGATGAGACACAGTGCAAAGGAAGATTGATACATATGCTTTCATGGACCATGAAGATTTATAGTGTCATATAGAACATGGAAACAGCCTATGAAGGAAGCATTGACCATCAAACACCTATTTACATTAATCCTGTACTAATCCCATGCTCACTTCTATTGTTCCATCAATATCAGGTGCTTTAATATCAGGATGAATTAAAACCAATCTGAATTCCGTGTGGTCCAAAATGTCCTATTTGTGCAAAATGAGATTCCACATTTTTAATTAGTGGGGCAGTCTTCGTAGAATCAGAAGAAAGTTGACAGAGTGCTTTACTTTTCACGGGCAACGCTGAAGAAGTCTCGACCCAAAACGTCACTTATTCCCTTTCTGCAAAGATGTTGCCTGACCCGCTGAGTTACTCCAGCTTTTTGTGTCTATCTTCGGTTTAAGCCAACATCTGCAGTTCTTTCCTCCATGTTTTGTCCGCTCCACTGCAAAATCTCCTCAAGGTACGCCAACTTTGAAGAAGTTCTCCGCCTCCCTCCGACAAGAGATCTGCAGCATCCTCCCTCGCTGCATACATTGAATCAGAAATGGATCAATTCAGCAATCAGATCGTGGAACAATAGATGAGGCAAAAAATGTCCACAGTGCTTGAAGATGGATCTGTAATTTCTGGCCCATTCTCAATTGGCCAGAGGGCTCAAGGAAAGAGCGTTCACGTCTCGGTCCTGTTTCCACCAATCTTTCCACCACCGCGCACAAGAAGCGTAAGACAGACACCATTGTGCAGATACCGAGAGGTGTGTTCAGCTCTGGCTGAACAACTTCTAATCTTGTGTGTGTGGACTCGATAAGAAGAAGAATTGGCCAGAAATTAAGAAATTACCGACCCACCATCATGGAATTATGAGGCGTAGTGTTAATCCTTTTCATATGCAGGAAACAACCTCTGGTTAGTTTAGTTTAGTTTAGTTTAGAGATACAATAGAGATACAGAAACGGGCCCTGCACCGACCAGCGATCCCAGCACATTAACACTATCATCCTACAAACAATTTTACACTTATACCAAGCCAATTAACCTACAAACCTGTATGTCTTTGGAGTGTGGGGGAGAGCGAAGATCTCAGAGAAAACCCGCGCGGCCACGGAGAGAACGTTCAAGCTCCGTACAGACAGCACCCATAGTCAGGATCGAACCCGGGTCTCTGGCACTGCAAGTGTTGTAAGGCAGCAACTCTACCCCTGCGCCACTGTTTTTCAACAAAATTCAGGCAGAGTATCTATTTTGAAAGGCCACCCACAATATACAGAACTCTCTTTGCAAATTAGTGCCTAAAGACATGAACCACCCTTACTCATCACATTTGCAGATTACTTTACTCAAACTCTCTACAATTCTGCCTGCACGATGTGAAAAACATTCATCGGACATATCATGCACAGTCTTACATGTCAATGTTGGTACCTGGAGACGCCTGTTTTGAAAGTGTCTGCTAATGTGTTCATTGCATTCAAGAGAGCACACGGTGAAATGATGTTATGGTTAATAATTATAGGTTTTAAGATTGCTGGCATGAGACCAGGATGATGATTTTGTTTTTCTGAAAGTGAATTGTAACGATCTGAAATTGGAAGCACTTTACATCATTGACAGGGTTGTGCGAGTGGATGTGGGGTCACAGGCAAGTAGGAACAGAATTTTAATTACAATGGAAGCATGGCTGTGTCCGAACAAAGGTGCCACCAAATGCCAGAACACTGCTGCAAGAGAGTGAGGTAAGTTCAGTATATATTTAATATGAATAGGCAAAGGAGTTGGATTAAGCCAAGTGCCTGACCAGGCGACATCAGAACAAAGGAGGATGTGGATACAAGGAACCTCAAATGCTGGTTTACAAAAAAGACACAAGAGGCAGCACAGTGGAGCAGCGGCAGAGTTGCTGCCTTACAGCGGCCGAGACCCTGGTTTGATCCTGACTGCGGGTGCTATGTGTGCGGAGTTTGTACGTTCTCCGCGTGACCGCGTGGGTTTTCTCCGGGTGCTCCGGTTTCCTCCCCCACTCCAAAGACGTACAGGTTTGTAGGTTAATTGGCTTCGGTAAAAATTGTAAATTGTCCCTCGTGTACAGGATTGTCCTAGTATTCGGGGACTGCTGGTCTGCTCGGACTCGGTGGGCCGAAGGGCCTGTTTCTGCGCTGTATCTCTAAAACTAAAACTAATTAAAACGAAACACAAATTGCATGGAGAACATGGGTAGCTGACATTTTGTGAGTCTTCTTCAGGGGAAAGAAAGCTGGAAAAGAGGAGGGCCAGGCCTCAGCCTGGCATGTAATAGTCTGATACAGGTGGGAGGGGGGGGGGGGGGGGGTGGAAGAGGAGAGGAGAGGGGGGGAGGCGGGAGGGCGGGGGGATTAATAAGCAGGTGGTGGACAATGGCCAGAGATGAATGGTCCTTTATTGTCACAGAGATGAATAGACGGAAGGTGTGAGACTGGACAAATGTGGGGCAAACCTAGAACCATGCAGGATGCTTTGACTCTCTGCCAGAGTTGGACAGGATAGAATTTGAGTCAATAGTTCTGTTCGTTGGGGCCCTTTTCAGCAGATTGAATACAACAAATCAATTTATGCAGTATCAACTGCACAACATATGTCTGCCGTAAATATTCGAAAGCAAAAATGATCAGCGGTTGCAGGAGATAGCTTGCTCGAGCTCGAAGGGTTTTTTTGCTGCCTGCTAATAACACTGTGGACGATCTTGTGAGAAATTATTGAGGAGCCCTTATGCATGATAGGACTCTCTAAAGACCGAATCTTCCACATGAGCCAGATGCCAATTTACCATAGTGTGACATGCACACTTATCTTTCATAACAAGACTGATAATTAAGACACTTAAATCAGCAATATTATTATAACACTTGAGAAACACATCCATAGCTCACCAGAGACCATCGAGATAAGCATCAGGCAGCCATTCAAGGTTAGACTGAGTTTTCAGCTTTTTTCTAAAGTAATGTTTTGTTTTGAGTTCTGCATTGAGCACTTGCAACGTGAATGTGAAGAGGAGAAACATAGACAGCAGCAATACCCATGTTCATGTTTACAAAATCACAAGATGAATAAAGATGAAGCAGCCATTTGGCTCATTGAAATAACTCTTCACAAAGAAATCCCCTGTAATTTTACCATCACTGCATTTTGTACATCATCGTACTTTCAATGTGTCTAATATATTTTTGTCTCAATCACCCTGAAACCATTCTGAATATCGATCACTGCCGTGAATCGAGCTTTCTCTAATTATACATGTTTGCCCTTTTTTACATTGCATTTGCACCAGGTTGTGATTCTGGAATCATTCATAATTATTTCTTGCACCCAAACCTCTCTCAGTGAATTCTGATTAAACAAAGCATATTTGTATGGCGAACACAGAGTGCTGGAGGAACTCAGCAGGTCAAGGAGCATCTCTGGAGGACATGGATTAGGTATGTTACAAAGCTTACCTTCAGCGGCGCAGCAGTTCTGCCACTGGCCGTGTGCGCGACTTTGGCGCCTTTGAGGGGTGGGGGTGGGGTTAAAATGCGGTTTTTCTCCTACCTGTCCTGGATATATTTTCTCGGAGTGCAAGAATTCCGACGGCCGTTCTGTGAAATTTATTTTTTTAATTGCCCGACAATTTCAGCACTGGAGTAATTTAAAAATCAGTTTCTAAAGCCATCAACGCCGACAACGGGGACGGATTTCACGTACGGGACAGGTAAAGGAAAGCCGATTATTTTATGTATAAAAGTGCTTCTTAAGATGCCTTTAATCCACATTTTACGTTGCAAAACGGTGATTTAGGACCCATACGAACCAGCAGTATTTTTCCTGCCGATATGGGGTTTAAATTCACCACAACCGCAACGTTCCAAACGATCGCGTTCCTCAAAACCCCACTCGCAAGGTGATTTAAATGGCCATTAATTTACGGGAAAATAAACACTAAATTCCTTCCATTTGGCCTATAAATCCATGACAATGAGATTTAAAAATCATGTTATATTGTGAATTCTTTGGACACTTAGGCTATTTAAAAATGTTAATCTTTTCTTAAGAAATGGATAGATGTTTAGATCTAGTAATTGAATTTTGTAATTAGCTACAATTGGGTAACTAACTAATTATATGCTTTAATTTCAGGTCATCCAAGTAAGATTGTTTAATATTTGTTTCAGAATGCTTCAATCTATAATAACTGAAAATGTCTTTCAGTTCTCTTAATTTTTAAGAAAGTTATGGGCTTTTGACTGTCTTTGATCACAGCTTTTGTGTTAATGGAAAAGCAATAGGGAACAAGATGCTAATTTCTGAGTATGAAAATGGCCATAACTTTTTTAATACTGAAGATATGAAAGTGAATTAGGTGTCAAATTAAACTTCTTTTTATGCTTTATCTGATGGGATAAATTGCAGACTTGATTTTTTAAATCTCAAAATGTTGTAACATTGCTACACGGATAGGTGATGTTTCAGCTCAGACTGATTGCAGATGGGAGAGGAAGCTCGGATAAAGGTTTTGATTAGTTTAGTTAACTCTGTTTATTGTCAAATGTTGCATGCTAACCAGTAGGGTTAGGGTGTCGGTCTTTTCTTTCTTCACATTCACAGTAGGGCTTGGATGTTATGTGTCGGGAGGAACTGCAGATGCTGGTTTACACCAAAGATGGACACACAATGCTGGAGTAACTCAGAGGGATGGGCAGCATCTCTGGAGAGAGGAATGGATGATGTTTCAGGTCGAGACCCTTCCGAAACGTCACCCATTCCTTCTCTCCAGAGTTGCAGTCTGTCCCGCTGAGTTACTCTAGCATTTTGTGTCCATCTTGGGAGTTGGACAAAGCCTGGCCAATGTTAGGTGGATGCAGGTGAGGAGGTGTTTAGATAGGCAGATGGGTGGAGTAAGTAACCCTTTGAGATTAGAGATAAAAGGGTATCAGACAAGGAGTGAAGAGGAGTGAAATGTAAAATCGGAGGGAGGAATACAGGTGGAAGGGAATGGGGGGAGGCAAAGAGGGGCAGGTTGGTGGAAGAAATGGGTGAAATGTGGTGGAGGGGTGCACAGGAAAGAGAGAGGGGGATGAGAGAGCATATGTATTGCCTAAAGTTAGAGAATTCAACGTTCATACCGTTGGGGTGCAAGCTACCCAAGCAATATGAGGTGCTGTTCCATCAGTTATATCTTCCTTTTATATTGAGGGAACTTGGTTGGGAGCAGCATTTTGGTTACTGATCTTAATGCTGAGCTTACCTAACCAGCTCCAGAATAAAAGCAGTTTCCAGCTCGGGTTTAATGAGTACCGCAGAAAGATTGTAGTCGTTTATCACTTGATTCAACTGAGATGAAAACGATATGTTAACTGCCACTGTTAGCACTTGTTAACAGACAGTAGTTAACACGTAGTTATACAATCTGCCACCAATATATCGATCTGCATTCTTCAGTCAATATAATTGTGTTTTGACCAAGTATTAATTGAATTAAATTCACGGGAAAATTTCTTAAAACGTACTTTCATTAAGGGCTCCGGACTGCTAGCACGGGCTTTTCATCCTGGCGTGCAGGTACAGTCATTCACCCACATTATTTTAAGAAGGAACTGCAAATGCTGGAACAATCGAAGGTAGACAAAAATGCTGGAAAAAACTCAGCGGGTGAGGCAGCATCTCACCCACTGAGTTTTTTCCAGCATTTTTGTCCACCCACGTTATTTAGTAATTTGTACCCGTCATTTAGGGATGTTATATGAATTTTTAAAAAATAAGTTTATGCGTGTTGTTTTCTCTCTCTCCTTCATGGTTAGTTCTTCTGTTTGCCTTCATTTGCTTCAGTTTTATTTGGTGTTATTTATCACGTTGTGGTTGTAGCTTTTGAACGATTTAAACGTATCGGATTTTTAAAACTCATATAAATTCATAGCGTTGCCCGAGCGCCAAATCCCTTCAACTGTACCTGCAACTGAAGCTATGGGTGGATGAGTAGACCTTGAAGAGGCATTGACACTTTGTTTTTATGTTGAGGGGTAATAGAGAAGGACTCCGGACCGCAAGCTCACTGACTGAATGATACAGACGTCCTGACTGAAAATCACACCCTTCCGATCAATTATTTTAGGATAAGCCTTTCTAGAGACGATGCAGTGAACCTGGGCCTGCACTTCATCCTACAGCACCTATACCGCCAGGGGACCTATGCGAGGATCTTGTTTGTTGATTTTAGTTCTGCATTCAACACCATTGTGCCAGAGCTACTACACTCCAAACTTTCTGTAGATTGATGATGCATATGAACCAATCACACCTAAGCCAACATCATTAACTCCACCCCACTATAACACTTATACTAACACTCGTTCCCGGCACTGCCAGTCTGAGCAGCTAGGATGCACTGATAACCTGAGTCCTCAATGCTGTTAAGTTTTAGTGCTGATTAAACATGTGTTTAAATCATACACGGTCTCTGGTGGTGTTTACATGGTGTCAGAAGTGGGATGGTGTGGGAGCATAATAGCAATGTTCAGGTCTTTCGGGTTGAAGCACAGACGGATTTCGTTCTTTCCCTTCTTGACTGTGGCAATCATGGTCGAGACCCAGTCGGTGGGGTCGCTGACTGCTTCAATTATGCCTATGGAGGCCATGTCCTTCAGCATAGAATGAACCCTGTCAGTCATGGCAAATGACAATCGGTGTGGGGCTCGGATGACGAGTGTCACATCAGGGTCAGTAATAATCTTGTAGGTCACAGGCAACTTGCCTAGGTTGTTGTCGAAGAGATCAAGGAATTCACCCAGCAGGTCAAACGAAATCTGCAGCTTGTGGACAGTTTTGTCAAAGGAAATCAGCCCCAGCTCCTGACAGGCACGATTGCCAAGCAGAGTAACTGAATTAAAATTCAAGACATAGAAGGTCAAATCCCTCATGGTTTTTTTTAATACACATTTCAAGTTGGTTTTGCCCAGAGGAACCAATACCTCCCCTCCAAAAGCATGTAAAGTGGATTTGTCCTTGATGAGAGGCTCGTTAGCTATAATCTTGTTGAAGATGTTGATTGACATAGTGTTTACTTTCGCCCCGGTGTTTAATTTCGCGCCAAAGTCTACATTGTTTACAGATATCGTCACGGTTGGATCTGAGTTCTTGGCAGCAGCATGCTGTAACGAGTAAACAGTCGGGTCATCTTGTGAGTTAATTGGGCGACACATTCACGGTGGAGACGGACCATCAACCACTGGTGACAATCCTGAACAAGCCCATCCATGCCGCGCCAACTCGCTTGCAGCGCATGATGCTGCAGCTGCAGCGGTACGACTTCTCCATTACCTACAAAAAGGGTAAGGACATGCATGTCGCTGACACTCTCTCTCGTGCACCTCGGGCATCTTGCCAACAACATCCCCATGAACAGGAAGATTTCACGGTCCTCGGTGTCGACCTCGTCTCCAGTAACGATACGCTTCAAACCCTCTCCTCCATCATCAAAACAGGCTGGCCAGACAAACAATCTGACACGCCCACAGAGGTGCAGCCGTTCTTCTTGGTACATGATGAACTGGTGGTTCAGGATGGTGTTGTGGTTAAGGGTCACAAGGTAGTGATACCCTCATCGCTACGAGATGAATACTTCAAAGAGGCACACAGCGATCACCCAGGAGCCGACTCCACACTGGCACGAGCTCGTGGTCTGTTCTACTGGCCGGGGATGGCCAAGTACATCCAGGACCGCATAGCCTCCTGCCACACTTGCAACAACCTTGCAGGCCAAGATGGCCTTCATCGATCCAGAACATTCCGTTATGCTCCGGCACTCCGCGATGCCAATGACCAGGTCATCCGTCTACGAACTTCAACTGGACATTCCCGTCTGGGCACTGTAGTCAGCCCGACTGACGAGCCACGATCCTACCTGGTGGACTGTGAGGGAGCGGTATACCGGAGAAGTCGACAACACCTGCTTGCTGTGAGGGAGCCCCGACCACCGCTTGCTGGTCCCTATGCTCCGCCGCTCCAGTTCCAGCTGCCTTCTGCAATGTCTCCCACCCGTCCCCGCATGCCTTACACCCCTCCTCGTCCCTTGGTCTCCACTAACCACGGGGCCTCACCTACAGTATGTTTTCCCTTTCGGTCCCCACAAGCCTCTCCCGCGCCATTCTCACCTCCAGGCTCTCCGTCTCATCTTTCAGGAGAGGGAGGGGAGGGTTGGGTCCGCACGCGCTCGGGCCGTGTTAGCAGACCACCAGACAGATATGGAGAGTATGTTTAACTCCATGGCATGGGTGCCCTTTTCACACCTAATCCTAAGAGGGGAGGATGTAGATTGATGATGCATGTGAACCAATCACACATAAGCCAGCATCACTAACTCCACCCCACTATAACACTTATACTAACACTCATTCCCGGCACTGCCAGTCTGAGCAGCTAGGATGCACTGATAACCTGTCGTCCTCAACGCTGTTAAGTTTTAGTGCTGATTAAAGACGTGTTTAAATCATACACGGTCTCTGGTGCCTGTTTACACTTTCCGAGTTGACTGTGCCTGAACCCTTCTGTCAGTGGATCACCAACTTCCTGACAGACAGGAAGCAGCATGTGAGGCTGGGAAAGCACATCTCGGACCCGCAAACGTCAGCATAGGAGCACCGCAAGGCTGCATACTCTCTCCTCTCCTCTACTCTCTCTACACCAACAACTGCACCTCCACAGACACCTCTGTCAAGCTTCTCAAGTTTGTGGCCGACACACCCTGATTGGACTGATCCAGGATGGGGAGGAATCTGCCTACAGACAGGAAGTGTCACAGCTGGCGTCCTGGTGCCGTAGCAACAACCTAGAGCTCAATGCTCTTAAGACAGTGGAATTGATTTTAGACTTTAGGAGAGCTCCCCCTCCCCTCACCCCACTCACATCTGTGGAGTCTTTTAAGTTCCTGGGAACCATCATCTCTAAGGACCAAAGTGGGGGGCTACCATCGACTCCACAGTGAAAAAGGCACAACAGAGGATGTACTTCCTGCGGCAGCTGAGGAAGCACAATCTGCCACAGGCAATGATGGTCCAATTCTACACGGCCATCGTAGAGTCTGTTCTCACCTTCTCCATCATGGTCTGGTTTGGCTCAGCCACCAAGCACGACACCTGGAGGCTGCAGCGAATCGTCCGATCAGCAGAGAAGATTATTGGCTGCAACCTTCCCTCCATTGATGAACTGTACACTGCAAGGGCCAGGATGCGAGCGGGCAAGATCATCTCTGACCGCTCTCACCCTGGCCACAAACTCTTTGAATCACATCCCTCTGGAAGGCGACTCCGGACTGTCAAAGCTGCCACAGCCAGACATAAAAACAGTTTTTATCCACGAGTAGTTGCTCTACTCAACAGCCAAAAATCTGTAGTCTCCCTTTGATCTGGTATTTTGTTGGTTCACATGCTTGATCAATGGTGTTTTATCATTAATATCTTATTATTATTAATGTTTAGTGTTTTCTGAGTCATTCGTAACTGTCACTGTATGTCATGTTGTTACTTGTGGGCGGAGCACCAAGGCAAATTCCTTGTATGTGAATACTTGGCCAATAAACTTACTTACTTACTTACTTACTTACTTACTTACTTACTTACTTACTTACTTACTTACTTACTTACTTACTTACTTACTTACTTACTTACTTACTTACTTACTTACTTACTTACTTACTTACTTACTTACTTACTTACTTACTTACTTACTTACTTACTTACTTACTTACTTACTTACTTACTTACTTACTTACTTACTTACTTACTTACTTACTTACTTACTTACTTACTTACTTACTTACTTACTTACTTACTTACTTACTTACTTACTTACTTACTTACTTACTTACTTACTTACTTACTTACTTACTTACTTACTTACTTACTTACTTACTTACTTACTTACTTACTTACTTACTTACTTACTTACTTACTTACTTACTTACTTACAGAACATGCTACATTTTGCTTTGCACATTTTCCAAATATAGAATTTTGAATTTGGCGTTTGATTGGTACAAGGAGACTACAGAGATCGTAATATCTATTTTTTTACACACTGTAACTTTCCTCATTTCTACTTTTGGGTATGTATGTGGCAATTATGGCTCATGGAATTTTCTATCACACTACTAGTTACATTCATATTTAAATACGTGAAATTATCGATCTTTCCCAACCCCTTAAAAAATGCCTGAAGAAGGGACCCGACCCTAAATGTCGCCTAGCCATTCCCTCCATAGATAGACACAAAATGCTGGAGTAACTCAGCGGGTTGAAGAGAAAGAATAGGTGACATTTTGGGTCGAGACCCTTCTTCGGACCCTCCATAGATCCAGCCTGACCTGCTGAGTTCTCCAGCACTTTATGTTTTGCTCTTAAAATAAATCCGTGGTCTGCTGAAGAAACAATACGATAGACCACTCTGGAATTGCGAGTTTTGCTGTACACTTCATACTGGAGAACACATCATAATACACCTTGAGTGAATTAATGGGGTTAGATTGTTTTTTTTAATCTGTTGTCTAGAATTAATCGAGACCCACCCAATGTACCTTATATCAGGTTTAAATCCGAATTCCGATTTTTTTGTTTTCCTATTTGTCAATTTTTGTGCCCAATTATTTGGCAGCCAATCAACCGCTGTCTCTAAGGAGGTTGCGTCCAATCACCGACCAGCTTCCCTTAAAATTCCCGTCCAGTCAACAAATCGGTCTCCTCCCGTCCAAACAGCCGCTGTCTCCAAAGGCATTGTGTCCAATCAGATAATGCGCTAGCCACTTGGCGGCCAATCAGACACAGTCTCCGAGGGATGTTGTGACCAATCACCAACCAGCTTCCCTTAAAATTACAGTCCAATCAACAAATCGGTCTCCTCCCGTCCAATCAGCTGCTGTCTCCAAGGGCATTGTGTCCAATTACACAATGCGCTCGTCACTCGGTGGCCAATCAGACACAGTCTCCGAGGGGCATTGTGACCAATTACCGGCCTGCTTCCCTCACCAAAGCAGATGACGGCTATAGCCAACAGAGAGAGAGAGAGAGAGAGAGAGAGAGAGGTGGGGGAAGAGAGAGGAGAGAGAGGATAGTTTGGAGAGAGAGAGAGAGAGAGAGAGAGAGAGAGAGAGAGAGAGAGAGAGAGAGAGAGAGAGAGAGAGATGCAAGAAAGCAGCTATGACATAATACACAATAAACTGTATTACAAATACACAATAAACAAGTAATGCATTCTTGTACTCTTACATGGGTATGACCGCACATTAAAAAAAAATTCCCCCCCACCCCTCAGCCTCACGTACCTTAGTGTACCCTAGTCCCTAAAACCCATTTCCATCACTGCTCAGGATGTAAAGTAAAATCCTTCAGCAACAGACAAAAGATCGGTGAATATTGTCAGCAAGGATTACTATGTATTTAAGTTGGAGATGTGTTCATTATTTTTGCTTATTTTCCTTCTAGTCTACAAACCCTGTGGGTGACGAAATGGACCTCTATTCTTCAGCTTTCCTCTGGCACCAACCAACCGCCCAGAAACTGTGAGATGGAATGATAATTCCAATTGCATCAGCACCTTCAAGGTACTCGTGGCATAATGCAAGAATTGAAATAAATTGAATTGAAAGATACAGCCTGGAAACGGGCCCTTCGGCCCAGCGAGTCCAAGCAGCACATCGATCACCCCTTCAGACTAGTTCTATCTTGTCCCACATTCTCATCCACACCCTTGGCGTAATTTACAGAGACCAATTAACCTATAAACCTACACTTCTTTCTGATGTCGGGGGAAACAGGAGCACCCAGGGGAAACCAATTCAGCCACAGGGGGAGCATGCGAACTCCACAAAAACAGCACCTTAGGTCACGATGAACCCGGGTTTCTGGCGCTGTAAGGCTTCGCTAATTTGTTTGCAATTTTCTATTCCTAATTTTTGTGCAAAACTGCTGCTTTGGCCTCCACGACATCAGTTATGATCATTATAACTGTAGTCACTGTGGAATATTATTTGGTAACAACAATGGTTTTAAACAGATCAGATATAATCCTTTGTTAGTCTCAGTTCATATGTCGCGGAAGAAATGATTAATTTCATTCTTACAAAAGACCTCACACAAGTATCTTCAGTGAATACCCACAGACGAGGCCGTGACATTTCACAACAAAATCACTTGAAAAATCCTAAGAATGTATCAGCAATGTTGCAGTTAGCAATGCAGAGGATTTAGGACAAAAAACATCAATAATCTCAGAGCAAATCACAAGCAAAAGATCAAAGAAGCAAGGAAAATTATAAGCAAATTGCAGAGAATTTGTTAAAGATCTGATGGCAACTGTGAAAATGTCTGTTGATTATTTTCAAGACCAAGCTTCTCATTATTGGAGGTCACTTCACTTATATCTTTAATAACTAGCTCAGCAGCAGCAATGACCATAATGCTTGAATACAATGACAATACAACAATTTAAGGGCATATTGGAGATAGACACAAAATGCTGGAGTAACTCAGCGGGACAGGCAGCACCTTTAGAGAGAAGGAATGGGTGACGTTTTGGGTAGACTGAAGAAGGGTCTCGACCCGAAACGTCACCCATTCCTTCTCTCCAAAGACACTGCCTGTAATTTTGTGTCCATCTTCGGTATAAACCAGCATCTGTAGTTCCTTCCTACACATAACATTATATTAGGTTTGCCCGTCCCCAATGATAAACAAGATTCATATCAACACATCACAGATTCAGTCTTCTTAACTGGGTCTTTAATATTCAACATCAAGTGCAGGAGGATGAGGTAATCTTATAGGGAGGTTGCACAGCAGTCGGGTCACGACCCGTGACCCATACTGTTGCTACGCTACGCCAAATGGAGTACACGTGATGTACTGCAGGTAAGCACTGACCATTGTTTCCAGCGTAGCGGGCCCGTTAAAACCTGCCAAAATTGTCAATTTTTGCGCTGTAAATAATTAAGGAAATCGGGATAAGCGTGAGAGACATTTAGCCTACTCCAGAATTCCAAAAGTGAGGAGAAATGACGGTAGATAGAAGCGAGAGCTGAAGGGACAACAACAGCCAGAGTGCTTGGCGAACATTGGCCGTGCAGATATCAAGATTGAAAATATTGGGATTATCATGTTTGCTCACTGCATTTCATCAACAGTAACGCATTATTTATGTATATTATGTTATTTCTTGATTCCTTTGGCATCTAAAAAGTTTCGGAAGTGATAAATCTGGCTGTAAAATTTTTTAATCGCCCATGGTTCTCAAGTAGGTTTTTACATATGAAAAAGAAAAAAGGAATCAAGAAAAAACACAAATTATTCCTTACTGTTGATGAAATGCAATGAGCAAACAAGATAATTCCCAATATTTTCAATCTCGATATCTGCACGGCCAATGTTCGCCAAGCACTTTAGCTGTTGTTGTCCCTTCAGCTCTCGCTTCTCTTTACCTTCATTTCTCTTCACTTTTGGAATTCTGAAGTAGGATAGATGTCTCTCACGGTTACCCCGATTTCCACAATTATTTACAGCACAAAAAATCACCATTTTGGCGGTTTTTAACAGGTAGGAAAGTACACATTTCGTGTATTAACAACATATACCGGAAGCTGCGATGTCCGCCAGATGGATTGAGCGGCTCCGTGCGTCAAGCCGTTTGTCCCGGTGACCTTATGTGCAACCCCCCTATAGAGGTGCACAAAATCATGTGAGGAAAAGATCGTGTGGACACACACAGTCTCGTGCCCAGAGTAGGGGAATCAAGAATCAGAGGACATAGGTTTAAGGTGAGGGGGGAAAGCTTTAAGAGGAACCCGAGCTGTAACCTTTCACACAAAGGGTGGTGGGTGTATGGAACGAGCTACTAAGAAACATTTAGACAGGTACATGGATAGAACAGTTTTTTAGGGATATAGGCCAAATGCAGGCATGTGGGGCTAGTGTAGATAGGACATGTTGGCCAGTGTGGGCAAGTTGGGCCGGAGGGCCTGTTTCCACACTGTAAGATTCTCTGATTTTCTCTATTTGGTTGGTATAGTTTAATTTTGTTGGTATAGCTTATTTCAGCAAAGCATCCAACAAGGTTCCACATGGTAGGCTGCTCTGGAAGGTTAGATCGCAAGGGATCCAAGGAGAGATAGCTGAATGGATAAAAAACTGGCTTCATGGAAAGAAGCAGAGGGTGATTGGGAAGGTTGCTTCTCGGATTGGAGACCAGTGACTAAAAACATGGCGGCATGGCGGCATAGAGCTACTGCCTTACAGCGCCAGAGACCCGGGATCAATCCTGACTATGGGTGCTTGTCTGTACGGAGTTTATATGTTCTCCCCGTGACCTGCATGGGTTTTCTCCAAGAACTTTGGTTTCCTTCGACACTCCAAAGATGTACAGGTTTGTTGGTTAATTGGCTTGGCATGGAAAAAATATTACATGTAAAATTGTCCTTAGTATGTTTAGGGTGGTGTTAATGTGCGGGGATCGCTGGTCGGCATGGACTCGTTGGGCCGTATGGCCTGTTTCCATACTGTATCTCTAAACTAAACTATAACTAAAATGACAAGGAACAGGTGCTTTTTTTTTTTGCCGGTTCATGTCAGTACGGCCTACAAAATATTAAAGACTAGATTGATGTAGCAGCCAATAGTGTCACACGAAGCATACCGACACCTATCTGTCTTGCAAATGAAGCACTGACAGGAACAATAACAAAAATGATTTCCCACTTCTTTTACTTGATAAATTTAGTTTATTTATAATTTTGTTTAGAGATATGCGCGGAACGGGCCCTTCGGTTCACCGAGAACGTGCCGACCAGCGATCCCCATACACTAACACTATCTTACACACTAGGAACAATTTCCGTTTTTTTTACCAAAACCAATTAATCTACGAACCTGTACGTCTTTGGAGTGTGGGAGGAAGATGAAGCAGCCGGAGAAAACCCACGGGGTCACGGGGAGAACGTACAAAGTCCGTGCAGACAACACCTGTGGTCAGGATCAAACCCAGGTCTCTGGTGCTGTAATGCCCCAGTCCCACTTAGGAAACCTGAATGGAAACCTCTGGAGACTTTGCGTCCCACCTAAGGTTTCCGTGCGGTTCCCGGAGGTTGCAGGTGGTTGCCGGAGGTTGCAGGTAGTGGAAGCAGGTAGGGAGACTGACAAAAACCTCCGGGAACAGCACGGAAACCTTGGGTGGGGCACAAAGTCTCCAGAGGTTTCCGTTCAGGTTTTCTAAGTGGGACAGGGGCATGAAAGGCAGCAACTCGAACCGCTGCGCCACCGTACTGGATATGGTACCGTGGGTCAGTTGGTTGCATTCTCATTTCTTCATCGGAAGACTGTGTGTTAAATTCCCACCTCACAAAGCTACGCATTAAATCTCAACCGACCCACCAGCACAGGACGCAAGTGTCATCCTTTGGATAAAAAGTTAAACAGAGATCTTGGCTGCTCCCTCAGGTGGATGTAAACAATCCTGTGGCATTAATTATAAAACGAGTTATCTCCAGATTCCCAGCCAACAACTCTCAGTTGATGTTTTGAAAAGCAGATTATCCTTGTTGCCACATTTCCTATATTTAGACTATAAGACATAGGAGCATAATTAGGCCATTCGGCCCATCGAGTATATTCCACCATTCGATCATGGCTGATCTACCTTTCCCTCTCAACCCCATTCTCCTGCCTTCTCCCCATAACCTTTGACACCCGTACTAATCAAGAACCTGTCAAATCTCCGGTTTTATGCAATGACGGCCTCCACATCAATGAATGAATTCCACAGATTCACCACCCTCTGATGAAAGAAATTCATCGAGGGCTAAGGGTGGGAGGGGGAACCATTGGTGTAAAAAGCCATACGTTACTTTGTTGGTGCCCTCTTTGTATGCCGTGGTATGCGGGGTTGAAGAGTACCTGGAGCGGGGCTTTACATCATCGCCCGGCGCGGCTTGGAATGGCTGCGGGACTTTGCTAGCGCCCGCCGGGGGCTCCAACAACAAGACCCGGAGCGCGGCCTTGCATCACCCGGCGCGGCGTTAATGGCCGCGGGACAATTGCCATCGCCCGCCGGGGGCTTTGACTTTGACTCTGACATCGGGAGGGGAATGGGAAGTGCAGGGGAGAGATAAGTCTTTGCCTTCCATCACAGCGAGGAGGAGATGCGCTGTGATGGATGTTTGTGTAAATTGTGTTGTGTCTTGGTTCTTTCTTGTGTGTATGACTGCAGAAACAACATTTCGTTTGAACCTCAATGGGGTTCAAATGACAAATAAATTGTATTGTATTGTATTGTATTGTATTGTATTGTATTGTATTGTATTGTATTGTATTGTATTGTATTGTATTGTATTGTATTGCAAAGCAAAGCATCTCACTGTGACTTGTCACATGTGACAATAAATGTTTCTCTCCTGAAATTATTTCTTAACAGGGCCTTTAATCGGATTACATAAACAGCAAAACGGAAAGCAAAGAATTCGTGCAAACCTATTGCCCAGATACCACGAGGCCTAATTTCAAGGCCCGACAATATTCGGTCTGAAACATATGCTGTAAATCAGGAAGCAGCGTGTTCGGTGAGGTGTTATGGGTACTCGAGAGGCTGAATATGAGCGGTTAAAGAGTTAACAACTATCTGCCCTCTCTCTTGAAACAATGTAGGAGCCAGTCGCCAATTGATGTCGTACCCGGGGCTAGAATCTTAAACGTGACCAGCAAAACTGCAGTCACATGACATAGATTCATTTTATTTTGCTCCGGCTTCCCATCTTGCTTCCTCCAGGCAGTAATAGTCAGTGAATGATGTCAGGGAGCACCACAAGAATGTTTCTGATTTATTGAAGCCCCGTTATCTCATTTTCTTGTGATCCATCCGTTAATTTCCAGGGGTTCACCGGCGCACTGCTTTTGATTCTGATTTAATCCTGGTTTAATTTGCACAATGCCGAATATACGGATTAGGTCAGAAGAATGCAGAGAGAGCACAGTTGGGTTCACTTTCGTGAATGTGGAATCCTTTCATATTTTGGCTGTTGTTCTGTTCCCCCAGAAGTTCAGAAACCGAACAGGAAGCAAGATGTGGAGAAGAAGGGACCGCGATCAACATCTGCATTCCACTGCTTTGTTTTTGATTAAACATAATTGAAACCATTAATAATTAAGAACTCCAAATCACAAAAGGTTGGAGTAACTGGGCAAGGAAAAGGCTTTGATTTTAAATGCTGGATCTCAGCAGATTTAATGGCTTCTTACTGCCGGTCTTTAAACACAGCAGCTAATAAATTCAAATCAATTCCTCTCTGCACAGTATTTATGCTGTCACTGCTCTGCTTAAAGTGAAATTCTCCCTTACACGCATACGCACACATGGCATACACATACCCACACACACATACATATACATTCACACACACAGATAGACATACACACATACCCATACACACTTAGAGCTCTTAAAGATAGCGGAGTCAAGGGAAATGGGGAGAAGACAGGAACGGGGTACTGATTGTGGATGATCAGCCATGATCACAATGAATGGCGGTGCTGGCTCAAATGGCCGAATGGCCTAATCCTGCACCTATTGTCTATTGTCTATTGTCTAAATATAGAACCTAAATTGTATACATTTGCCACATATCCCCTCCTCCACCCAGTTTTTGAAAATGGCATTTAGTTTTTTTCTGAGACACAGCATGGGAATAGGTTCTTCGGCCCACTAAGTCCACACCAACCATCGATCGCCCGTCCACACTAATTCTGTTAGACTACATTCTCATCCACCCCTGCATATTAGGGGCAATTTTACAGAGACCAATGAACCTACAAACCCGCACGTCTTTAGGATGTGGGAGGAAACCAGAGTAGCCGGAGGAACCCACACGCTCACAGGAAGAACATGCAAACTCCACACAGGCAGCACCCAAGGTTAGGAGGGAACCCGGATCTCTGGCACTGTGAGGCAGCAGCTCTACCAACTGCACCATTGTGCTCCATATGCAACTTTTTCATTATGAAAAGGGGTCATGGGATCACAGCACAAATTAGGCTTTTCGGCCCATCTTGTCCATGCCTCCCAAGTTTGCCGAGTGCTATTTCCCAAACTGGTCCAAATCCCTCTGAAATCCTTGATATCCGCATATCTATCCAAATGTCTTTCAAAAGTCGTAATTGTATCTGCTGCTATAGCTTCCTCTGGTAGCTGACTCCAGATACAGACTACTCTCTTACTGAACCAGTTGCCCTTCAGGTCCCTCTTAAATCTCACCCTTCTCACCTTAAGCCTACGCCCTCTGGTTTTAGAATCTTCCACCCTGGGGAAAATTCCATGAGTTTTCAGTTCTTACAACTGACGAGGTTAAGGTCAAACCCACATGCAGGTCAATGCCATGCCCTTCCCTCATTACAGGGCGACCATTGCCTGCCCCTGGGGAAGTAGGGCATTCAGAGAAAAAGGCAAACAAAAGCAGACTGAGTCTAGATCAATTTATTCAGATTGGAACCATGCAAATATGTAAACACTGATAGCACACCAAGATGTTAATCATTACGCGTAATAATCAGCAATGGCCAACTGAAGCTGTGCTACTGGGAGCTGGCAGGATTGAAATAGTAGTTAATTTATAACTAGGATCTTTAAAATATTACAGTAAAAGAATGTCAGAGGTGATAGTGAATCAGAATTGGTTACATTGGTGTGAAGGTCTCAAATGTGAACTCACTAACCTTATTTAAAGGGGAATTGTCAGGATATGCATAGCTCTGTCCACAACAGTATCATTGTGTCATCTATCTTTCACAATGTAATGTTTTCTATTTAGTTCTGCCCTTTTCATGAGGGTGCTGCCTTGTGTTGTTGGTGTAGACATTTTGAGACAACGAACCATTAGACTTTAGATTTTAAAGATATAACGAGGAAACAAGCCCTTCAGCCCACCAAGTCCACACCGACCAGCCGTCACCCCATGCACTAGCATTATCCTACACACAAGGGCCAATTTACAATTTTACCAAAGCCAATTGATCAACAAACCTGTACGTCTTTGGAGTGTGCGAGGTAACCGGAGCACCCGGATAAATCCTACACGGTCACAGGGAGAACGTGCAAACTCCATACAGACAGCACCCATGGCCAGGATTGAGACCGGGTCTCTGGCGCTGTGAGGCGGTAACATTACCGCTGCGCCACCGGGCTGCCTACGCTTTCTTCAGAGCGTGGCTAGCTATTCCGAGCCTTGGAATGCCAGTAGCTGGCATGTGAGCTTATGCTCTTCAGTAGGTGACGGAGTTGAAATCTAAAGCAGGAATCCCGTCAAACTACAATGGTCCCCCCTCCCAACCTGGCCCAATGATTAACAAGTCCGGTTGTTTGCCCAGCTGAGACAAGCTGGGCTGCAGGTAGTGGAGATCAAACTTAGAACCTTTCCAACGTGTCTTTACCTTCTCCTTCTGCTCCTTCTGTTCCTCCTCCTTATACCCAGCCATCGAAGTCATTGATCATTTCATTCAGGGGTGCGCTGCAAGTCTTGCGATGCACCCTTGGGAAGATCCTGAACCACGTGCGGCCCACCCTAAAGCATTGAGAGGATGGATGGTTTTGCTTGCTCTGCCTCTTGCTGTAATTGGAACTCATGCCCATTTCACCAGGTCAGCTTCTGACAGACTGACATTTAAAAAAAAAATCAAAATAAACTTTATTCAGAGTTAAAAAAAAGCACACACAAAACAGGCACTGTGCAAAAATTCTTCCGACATTCTCGGAGGCTATACATACATTTCTTTGCCTGGTAACGTAGTGTTTACAAATTTTACCCGACACCCATGTGGCCCCTAGGGTGATATCCCTTCCCTTGTTTGAGTGGTGTCTCCACCATATTCTACCCTCGCAATGATCATCAGCAGAAGGACCCTAGACTGGAGACCTCCCCCACAGAGTCTTAGAGTTGGCTGCGCTGAGCTTCAGTACGTCCCTCACCACATACTCCTGCACTCTGGAGCGGGCCATTCGGCAACATTCCCTGACGGACATCTGATCAGCTTTTCTTGAAGTAAAATGACATTGAACCTCAGCTGAGTACAGTTAGAAGGAGTGTAAGAGCACCCTTATATATTGCGGCACTACTGCGAGTGTCTTGAACCTGTTTCCGCGCAGTATCTCTAAATTAAACTAAACATGCTCTGACCTTTGTCAGACTTGGAAGACTTTGCAAAGGCATTCACAATCAATTGCAAAGAAAAATTAGGTACAAAATCTTCAGACATTTCAGCCATTGACATCAATTGGGTCAAAGGTCAGTAAATTGAACAGCAGTATTAAGGCAGTGGCATTAGCGTTCACAGGATTTGTGTTTAAATAGGAGACAAAGAACTAATTTAATCAGCTGGAGTTGCCGTATTCCAGAATACAATTTACATATTGAGACACCAGAGCCATTAGAAGGTAAATCCATTAGAAATCCCTCAGCGTCGATTTGATTTAAAATGGATTGTGGAACGCAGCAGCTGCTGAAGTTAAAAAGAGTGTTCCTATGGCATGATTATTGCCTGCCTGCCTGTCAATTGGATTTGTTGGATTTTAATTAGGCAATGATAAAGGAATGTGTCAATGCAGGATACCAAGGCATGGAAATTCAATTGTGCCAAAGCATTTAAAACGGCAAACAACAGATCCATCAGGATGTGCCACGGCTTTGCGAAATATACTTATAGAGTTATCTCGGGAGGTTATATAAGTAACTTGCCATGGGTAATTCCTTTTTGAACATGCAAACAGGCAGCACCGGAGACCCGGTTTCGATTCCGGCCACGGGTGCTTGTCCACACGGAGTTCGTACCCGTGACCTGAGTGGGTTTTCTCCGAGATCTTCGGTTTCCTCCCGCACTCCAAAGACATACAGGTTTGTCGGTTAATTGGCTTGGTATAATTGTAAATTGTCCCTAGTGTGTGTAGGATGGAATCGCAGGAATCACTGATCGGTGCGGACTCGGTGGGCCAAAGTGCCTGTTTCCGCAATTTGTCTCCAAACTAAACAAACCTAAACTAAACAGTAGTAGGAATAAAGGCACAGGCTATTTTCTAAACGGAGAGAGGAATCAGAAATCGAAGGTGCAAAGAGACTTGGGAGTGCTGCGGCAGGATTGCCAAAAGGTTAATTTGACTCGTTGACTTGGTAGTGAGGAAGGCAACTGCAATATTAACACTTATTTCGAGAGGGATAGAATATAAAAAACAGGAATGTAATTCTGAGCCACTGGCCAGACTGTATTTGGAGTATTGTGAGCAGTTTTAGGCCCCATATTTGAGGAGAGGTGTGCTGGTCCTGGAGAGGGTTCAGAGGAGATTGAGGAGAATGATCACAGGGATGATAGGGTTAATGTATGATGAACGTTTGACGGCACCGGGCCTGAACTTGCTGGAGTTTAGAAGGATGAGGGGAGACCTCATTGAAACTTACCAAGTAGTGAAAGGCCTGGATGTGAAGTGGATGTTTCCATGAGTGCGAGAGTCTCGGACCAAAGGTCATAGCCTCAGAATAAAAGGACGTACCTTTAGAAAGGAGATGAGAAGGAATTTCTTTAGTCACTGGGTGGTAAGTCCATGGAATTAATTGCCACAGACGGCTGTGGAGGTCAAGTCTTTTTAAAGCTGAGGTTGACTGATTCTTGATTTAGTTTAGTTTAGTTTAGACAAGACAATAGACAATAGGTGCAGGAGTAGGCCATTCGGCCCCTCAAGCCAGCACCGCCATTCAATGTGATCATGGCTGATTTAGTTTAGAGATACAGCGCGCAAACAGGCCCTTCTGCCCTCCGAGTCTGCACCAACCAGCGATCCCCGCACATTAACACTACCCTGCATGCGCTAGGGACAATTTTACATTTTATACCAAGCCAATTAACCTACAAACCTGTACATCTTTCGAGTGTAGGGGGAAACTAAAGATCTCGGAGAAAACACACACAGGTCACAGGGAGAACGTACAAACTCCGTACAGACCAGTACCCATAGTTAGGATCAAACCCGCGTCTCTGGCGCTGTAAGGCAGCAACTCTACCGCTGTGTCATCGTGCTGCCCTAGGGTGTCAAAGGTGGAATATAAGGGTGTCGGGGGTTATGGGGAGAAGGCAGGAGAATGGGGATGAGGGAAAGATAGATTAGCCATGATTGAATGGCGGAATAGACTCAATGGCCTGAATGGCTCTTATGATTTATGAACCTTTGAACCTAATGCGGATTTCAGACCTCCTTTTGCAGTGACTAGAACATGCTTATCCCTAATCAGAACACAAAGTGCTGGAGGAACTCAGCGGGTCAGGCTGCACCTGGGGATGGAAAGGACAGATGATGTTTTGGTTCGGAACCCTTCTTCAATCTCTTCCTCAGAATGAAGTGGCACGGTGGCTGCCTTACAGCGCCAGAGAACCGGGTTCAATCCTGATTACGGGTGCTGTCTGTACGGAATTTAGATGTTCTCCCCGTCCGTGCCCTCCATGGGTTTTCTCCAAGATCTCCGGTTTCCTCACACACTCCAAAGAAGTACAGGTTTGTAGGTGAATTAGCTTGGTATAATTGTAAATTGTCCCTTGTGTGTGTAGGATGTGGTTAATGTGCGGAGATCGCTGGTCGGCACAGAATCAGCGGGCCAAAGGGCCTGTTTCCACTCTGTATCTCAAAACTAAACTAAACTATAAGGGTTCCAACCGCCAACGTCATCTGTCCACTCCCTTCACAGATGCTGCCCGATCCGCAGAATTACTCCCGTACTTTGTGCTTAGCTCAAGATTCCAGCATCTGCAGCATCATGTGTCTCCGTTATCCCTCACCAGTGTGCCTGTATTCTCAATGAAGGATCTCGGCCCACAGTGTTAACTGTCCATTTCCCTCCACAAATGACGCCTGCCTCATTAGGTTTATTCAGCAGCTCTCCTTATTTTGCTACATATTCCAGCATCTGCCATCTCCTGTGCCTCCTACCTATCCACTATTCTATCCTTATAACTGTAAAACTCTGATTGTGGATGTGTGTGTGTGTGTGCGTATTTATTTGTTTGTGTGCGATCACATCTACTCGAAGAAACGACGCGCTAACGGTAAAATTTTTACATATTCTGGTAGAGATTTATCCTGTGAAATTCATGCATTATTTCTCGAGTTATTTATGAAAATGTTCAAAAATTTCAAATAACTTAGAAAATAAACTAGATGGTCTAGCTGATGACCTCACAATGGATCTGACTGCCTGCTTCTGCTCGCGCTGCAAGTGACGTCACCCCTGTTCTGTCTTCTGTACTTCTTGGCTTCTTAACTTTCACTTCCTTAAAGTTCTAGAACATGGCGGCGGCGGCCGTTATCGCCGCGCAGGTGCACGTGAGGGTGCGTGCCAGCGCAATGGGATGGTGACCGTGGTGGCCATTACTCCCTCTGGGAGAGGCCGTCTATGGAGACCTGCAATTCCTCCGCCGATCGCAGGGACTCGGTGAACCGTGACGCCTTTTCCTCGCTGGTGATCCCGATCCCACCTGGCGATCTCTGGCCGTCATGTGGGACAACCTCCTCTCTGCCTCCCCCTGCCCGAACGTCTGCCACGTGGGTGGGTGGGCTTCCCCTCACGGAAGCCACGATCGGCCGGCCCTCTGCTGTTTTTCACCGTCCTCAGATCGCTCCGGGCCTCGCTCGGGTCCGGTGCCTGGTGGGGAGGCTGCTGCTCTACGACCTGGGTAAGTGCTGCCTCTACCCCCTCCCTCTGTGTCCCCTCCCCTTTTGCCCCCCACTCCCTCTCTGCCCCCGCTCCTGCTCTGTTCCTCCCCCTCTCTGCCTTCTCCTCCCTCTCTGCCCCCCTCCCTCTCTAGGGAGTGGTGAATATTGGGACCTATGGGTGAGTGGTGGAGAATTGCGTTCGGGAACCCTCCCCTGTGACGCCGTGCGCCTCCCCCCACCCCTCACCCCACCCCTCCCTCTCTATCCCCCTCCCCCTCCTCCTCCCTCTGCACCTCCCCCTCCCCTCTAGCCGTGCCTGCGCAGTTATGCGTGAGTGGATAGAGCGGGGCATGGGGTAAAAAGAGCGAATGAATAATATTAATATAATATCAAGGGGGGGGTTAGTGTGTGGGGGGTGGTTAGTGTGGGTGTGACGCCGAAAGCCCACCGCAACCGCGCGTTGAGGGGACGGGACCTAACGGGTCCCACTCGGTCTAGTATTTATTTAAACGCAGTGAGTAACATAGTGGGAAGACGTGTGCACGCATGTGCTCACCCTTGAGAAAACTGACAGTATTGCACATTTCTTTCATTATGCTCACCAGTTAAACTTATTAAGTTATTATATTTACCCGTAAACAACTTTGAACATTCAATGTTTACTACACATCAGAAGTACTGTGGCGCAGCGGTAGAGTTGCTGCCTTACAGCGCCAGAGACCAGCTTCGATCCTAAGTATGGGTGCTTGTCTGTACGGAGTTTGTATGTTCTCCCTGTGAACCGCGTGGGTTTTCTCCGGGATCTCCGGTATTCTCCCACACTCCAGAGGCATACAGGTTTGTAGATTAATTGACTTGGTATATAAGTAAATTATCCTAGTGTGTGTAGGACAGCGTTAGTGGTGGAGGATCTCTGGTCAGTGAGGACTCGGTGGGCTGAAGGGCCTGTTTCCATGCTGTACCTCTAAACTAAACAAAGCTACTGTATTAACTGTGAGCATAGACATGTACAGCACAGGAACAGGCCCACAATATCTGTGCCGAACATGATGCCAAGTTAAACTAATCTCCTCCATCTGCTCCTAATCCATACCGCTCCATCCCTGCATATCCATGTGCCTATTTAAAAGCTCTTAAATGCCACTATCATACCTGCCTCCACCATCGCCCCTGTCAGCATATTCCAGGCACCCACCAACCTTTGTGTAAAAATCATGCCTACCACACTTTACCCCCCTAACCTTAAAACGATGGCCTCTAGTCTGAAGAAGGGTCTCGACCCGAAACGTCACCTATTCCTTCGCTCCATAGATACTGCCTCACCCGCTGAGTTCCCCCAGCATTGTTGTCCAGCCTCTAGTCTTTGTCATTTCCACCCTGAGGAAAAGGTCCTGACTGTTTACTCTATCTTTGCCCCTCATCATTTTCTAACTTTTTACCAGGTCTCCCCTCAACCTCCGACAGTCCAGAGAAAACATTCCAAGGTTGTCCAACCTCTCCTTATAACTAACGTTCTCCAATCCAGGCAGCATCCTGGTACTTAAGGGTGTGAGAGCAACTACAGATCTGTTTTTCTTTAAATTTTCCACTTAAAAATTGTTCCTTAGAACAATTAGACTTATTCTGAAGAAGGGCCTCGACCTGAAACGTCATCTATTCCTTTTCTCCAGAGATGCTGCCTGACCCGCTGAGTTACTCCAGCTTTTTGTGTCTATCTTCGGTGTAAACCAGCATCTGCAGTTGCTTCCACAGCACTCCTTACTTAAATCTTTCATCAAGTGTTCCTTACAGAGGGCTGGATGCAGTGAGAATCCAAATGCACTGATCAGCCCTTCGTAACAATTTGTCTGCTGCTGCCAAGTTTGAGATACATTGAAAGGGTGTCCTTTCAATGTGGCAATGCAACACTTTTGAGG
Organism: Amblyraja radiata; assembly: GCF_010909765.2. NCBI lineage: Eukaryota > Metazoa > Chordata > Chondrichthyes > Rajiformes > Rajidae > Amblyraja > Amblyraja radiata. The sequence goes on from NC_045984.1 coordinate 7,676,970, forward strand.
GACAGGGTGGGGGGGATGCGGTGGTGTGTAAACCTGGAGGGGGTTGTCGCTTGCTCAGGTGCTGTTTCTTGGGCACCTTCTGCCTTTCAGCAGCCCAACCCATATACAAGCAGGCACGGTTTGTGAACAAGCCCAGATGTTGGAGTGAGGCCAAACGCAAATTGGAGGAACAGCACCTCATATTTCACCAGGGCAGCTTACAACCCAGCGGTATGAATGTTGATTTCACTAACTTCAAGTAACCCTTGCATCCCCTCTCTCTCCATCGTTGTTCTAGCTTCATTGTTGAGTCTCATTGTTTGTAACTGGTTTTCACCTAGCCTGCAGCTAACAATGGCCTGATTCATTTATCATTCTTACTTTTTCGCGTATCTTTCATTCATTTGTTTTATATCTCTCTGCATCACTTCCGCCTACAGTGCGGCCAGGTCGAATCTGAAGAAAGGCATAAAAAAGGCCAAAGACATCCACAGGCAAAGGGTGGAAGACCACTTCAATACCGCGGACACCAGAAGCATGTGGCAGGGTGTCAGGGACATCACTGACTACAAGAGCAGCCCCGCCTGCCCCCACGGCGATATCACACTGGCCAACGAACTAAACACCTTCTTTGCCCGCTTCGAAACTGGCAACACCTCCAGGAGTGGAATAACCCCGGCCATGGCGGAGGGACAGGCCTTAACACTGAGCACTCAGGAGGTACAGTGCGCTCTGCGTAGGATCAATCCACGCAAGGCTGCAGGCTCAGATGGAGTCCAGGGAAGGGTACTAAAGGACTGTGCTGTACAGCTGGCGGAGGTATTCACGAGAATCTTTAATCTGTCTCTATCTCTGGCAACGGTCCCCAAGTGCCTGAAAACAGCCACCATAGTGCCGGTGCCGAAAAAGTCTAAAGTCACCAACCTGAATGACTACCGCCCGGTTGCCCTAACTCCAATCCCAATGAAGTGCTTCGAAAGGCTGGTCCTCTCCCACATCAAATCCAGCATCCCTGCCTCACTGGACTCTCATCAATTTGCATACAGGGCAAATAGATCAACAGAGGATGCCATCTCTCTGGCTCTTCACACTGTCCTGACTCACCTAGACAGACAGGGCACGTACGTGAGGATGCTCTTCATTGACTATAGCTCTGCATTCAATACGGTCATCCCCACCAAGCTCACCACCAAACTCCACCAGCTCAGCCTCAGCTCGCCGATATGCGATTGGATCCTGAACTTTCTGACGGAGCGACCGCAGGCAGTGAGACTGGGCCCGCACCTGTCCTCCACTATCACCCTGAGCACCGGCACACCTCAGGGCTGTGTACTAAGCCCCATGCTCTACTCCCTCTTCACTCACGACTGTGTTCCTGCATTCGACACCAACACCATCGTGAAGTTTGCAGACGACACAACAGTGATTGGGATGATCACCAACGGTGATGAAACAAAATACAGAGCGGAGGTGCAGAACCTGGCGGACTGGTGCGCACGTAACAACTTGTCACTAAACACCTCCAAGACCAAGGAGCTGATTATTGACTTCAGGAGGTCCCATAATGGAGAATACGCCCCAATCTCCATTTACAGGGAAAGTGTGGAGAGAGTGTCCAGCTTTAAGTTTCTGGGCACTCACATTTCAGAGGACCTCACATGGTCCACCAACACCGCTGCACTGGTCAAGAAGGCACAGCAACGACTGTTCTTCCTGAGGACATTAAAAAAGACTGGTCTGCCCCAACAGCTGCTGACAACGTTCTACCGCTGCACCACAGAGAGCATATTAACGTATGGCATCTCAGTGTGGTATCTCAGCTGCACGGAGGCGGAGAGGAGAGCTCTTCAGCGCGTCGTCCACAGAGCACAGAGGATTATTGGGACACAGCAACCAGCCTTGGAGGGCATCTACCACACACGGTGCCTCAGGAAGGCCGTCAGCATCCATAAAGACTCCTCACACCCTTGTAATGGACTGTTCGAACTACTTCCCTCCGGCAGACGTTACAAGGCCTTCTACGCCCGAACCTCCAGACTCAGGAACAGCTTTATTCCCAAAGCTATAGCGGCTCTGAACCGACCCTGCTGAGTGCCCCCCACCCCCCCTGGACTGTCTCCCTCGGATGGTGACGTCGCACAGTTTATTTATTTATTTTCTTTTTCTTTTACATCGGTTGGAGCTGCATACTAAATCTCGTTGCACTGATGTGCAATGACAATAAATGATATTATTATTATTATTATTATCAATGTCGTTATCTCTCGTTTCCCTTTCCCCACTGGCTCTCAGTCTGACGAAGGGTCTCGACCGGAAACGTCACCTATTCCTTCTCTCCAGAGATGCTGTCTGACCCGTTCAGTCACTCCAGCTTTTTGTGTCTATCGCAGATTTTAAACGTCGATGGGCATTTGATCGTCACAACCATCCATATTGAATCCAGTCTGAATCCTGGACTGACACAAGCAACTACCAAGATGGTTGCAGAGCGAATAGCAGGCAGAGAAAGAGTGTATAGTATGTTGTAACCGGAAGCAACAATAGTTTTTATTGTCTCCCTAGTTCAAGACCAGCGCAGCCAAATGAAGGGCATCGAAGTTGCCTGACTCAGCATTGATCAGGAAATAAACTGATGGCATTCCGATCTGTCTTGGTATGTGAGTTTGCAATGGGTAACATCCATCTCACATGACCTTTTGTGTGATGGATTAACAGTAACTTAGCCACCCAGAGTGCTGCTTCAGACCTAGTTCCATTATTGAAGGCTTAACCTCCTTTAAATCAATTGCAGCCACTGGAAATTAAAAATTCTTCCCCACTTTATTATCCGGTGCAGTTGCAGATTCACATTGTACAACGTGAATATATATTGCAGTGATAATTACAGGGTATTAGTCCACATTTAAAATAAGTATAAAGGTCACTTCAGTAACCCAAGGGAAAATATTATAGCACTACCAGTTTAAAAAAAATTGCAGGAACTATTGATTTTATTACACCCATGGGCCTTGTTAAAGAAGAAAGTAATATTGCACTGTCAGCAGGTCTTGAGAGTGAGCATATGAGCACGCTAGGCTTTGTATAGTAATGAGATTTTCTCGTGGCTTGTTATCCTTTAAATGTAGAGTAATGGATAGGTAGCGTGGAGCAACAAAGCAGGGTCACAATCGGGGATAAGGGTGTTCCAATAAACCATATCAGGATGTCAGGCAGATGGAATACCAGCCATATACAACGGTTGTTTTTCCAGCTAATTCCCCTTTATGCAGCTTCTACCCGGAAGGCAGATATTCAAGCTGTTTTACGAGCACTCTTTTAAAGCACAAAACGCACAACAGTATGAATGAATGAGTGTTTACTTTATTGTCACATGTGACAAGTCACAGTGAAATTCTTTGCTTGCATCCTCAAGGTATGCAAATAGTCGCCACATATAGGGCGCTGATTATGTTACAAAGTATCCGCACCAGGTCCTCCTTTGTTCTCCCTCCCCCCCTCCCCCCTCCCCCTTCCTCCCTCCCCCCTCCCCCTCCCTCCCGATGTTCCCTCCGCGCCGGGTCCCCTTTGTTCCCCCCCCCCCCGGCAGCGGCGTCCTCACTCCCACATGGTCCGTCCTCATCCTTCGGTCAGCGCCATCATCGACCGCCGCACCAACCTCTCCACTATCATACTTTGTAACTTTGTCTTCGCCCTTTACGCTGAGCCCTCTCCGGACAGCGCGCCGCGTTGCCGGCCCAGGCCGCAGCCACGGGCTCCGCCCACCCAGGTACCGTCAGTCGCGGGCTCCGTCGACTAGCTGGGCCCCAAATCCAACCCGCGAGACTCCGGCCTCGGCTTCTCCACGGCCTTCCGGGACGCAGACAGCACAGGAACGGGCCCTTCTGTCCACAATGTCTGTGTTAAACATGATGTCAGGTTAAACGAATCTCCTCTGCCAGCAGGTAATCCATATCTCTCCGTATATTAGCACTACCGTGGGGGAACTGCCATGAGTGGGGACGGGGCTTACAATACAATACAATTACAATACAATACAATTCAATTTATTGTCATTTGGACCCCTTGAGGTCCAAACGAAATGCCGTTTCTGCAGCCATACATTACAAACAAATAGACCCAAGACACAACATAATTTACATAAACATCCATCACATTGCTGTGATGGAAGGCCAAAAAAACTTCTCTCTCCACTGCACTCTCCCCCCCCGATGTCAGAGTCAAAGTCAAAGCCCCCGGCGGGCGATGGCGAATTGTCCCGTGGCCATTAAGCCACGCCGGGTAATGCAAGGTCGCACACCGGGTCTTGGTGTTAGAGTCCCCGGCGGGCGCTCGCAGTCCCGCAGCCATTCCAAGCCGCGCGGGGCGGTGCTGTAAGGCCCCGCTCCAGGAGCTCTTCAACCCCGCAAATCGGGCGGGAGAAGTCGCCGCTGCGGAAGCCCCGAAAAGCGGTCTCCCTCCAGGGACCCGCGGGCTCCCGGTGTTACCGTCCGCCAAACCCGCAGTTGCAGCCACCGAATCTCCGGGGGTCGGGCCGCAGCAGTGTCCACCACAGCTCCACCCGCTCTGGACTCGGCCAGCTCCGCGACGGTGAGGTGAGTAGTCGGCACCAGAGCCCCTGGTCTTCCTGTTGGAGGCCGCTCCTCGTTGCAGCCCCAACGACAATGGAGACCCGACAAAGAAAAGGTCGTGCAGGGAGAGATTTAAAAGTTACCCCCAACCCCCCACACACATACCCCAACAAAAAATAACAAAAACTACATAAAAACATAGACATAAAATAATAAAAACGCAGACGGACTGCAGAGGCCGCTGCTGACGAGAGTCGCGCCGCCCACCGGCCACTTGGAGTCAAAGGAAGACCTGGCGTGGGATACTTTGTAACTGTTGCCGTCCTTTATGTATTTATGAACATAACTTGCGTACACCTTGGGTGAACAAGTGAAGAATATCACTGTACCTGTCACATGTGACATTAAAGTATCAGTCATTGTCATTCATTCCTACCAGTTAAAAAAAATCATTGGGCAATTATTCTTCAAGTGTCAGTCTGGAAGAAGTTGCTTCTGAATGGCATCAAACCCAATAGAACAATCCATCCCTCACTCTATTTTTATCTCTGTCTTCTTTTCAGAACCGAGGGTCAAGTAATTGATGGAAGGAATCCAAGCGAACACTGAAGGAATCAACTTCCCTTTAGTTTAAACTGCTGGATTCAATGCAAAGGTTAATTGATTAGATTTGCAGGAAGATCCAACATGATGGCAAGAAGAATCACATCTACATCTTTCAGCAAAAAAGACACAGAGTGCTGGGGTAACTCAGCGGGTCAGGCAACGCCTCTGGAGAACATGGTTAGGTGACGTTTTGGATCAGGAACCTGCTTCAGACTACATCTTTCAGCAATGCGAGACACAAAATGTTGGAGTAACTCAGCAGGACAGGCAACGTCTCTGGAGAACTTGGATAGGTGACATCTTCAGATTACATCTTCCAGCATTTGCTCACAGCTACCAGTCTGGGCTATCTCAAAGTTAATTTACTTAGCTGAAGGTGATTGCACTCCTCCAAGTACTGTAAATTTGACAGGGGCTCTGACAGAGCTCGGAGGCAATGGAGGCCTGCGAATGGCGGGTTGAGGAAGTCAGTGGAAGGGCAGTGCTGCTTATGAACTGCATAGTGTAAATGTTGACCCTATTTTTGCCATTAATGCTGTCAAGGGTTAGCAAGTTAGTTGATGAAGGAAGGGAAAGAACCACGGATCCACCTTTATGGAACAGCACAGTGGTGCAGCTGATAGAGTTCGATCCTCACCCCGGGTACTGGCTGTGTGAAGTTTGCACGTTCTCCGTGTGACCTTGTTGGTTTTTTCCCAACTGCTCCAATCCCTACAACATGCCAAATATATATGTGGGTTTGTTGGTTAATTGGCCTTTGTAAATTGTTCCTCGTGTGGTGGGAGTGGGTGAGATAGTAGTATAACACAACTAGTGTGAATGGATTAAGGTTAGAGTTGGCGAGGACTCGCTGGGCTGAAGGACCTGTTTCCATGCTGTATCTCTGACCTAAACTAAACTAGACTGTAACAGTGTGGAGAGAGATGCTCCTGGTAGATTAGATACAACCAGGTGAGGATGTGGAAAGATGCAGGAAAGACAATTATGTGGCCAATGGTGCCAAAGACTGCAGATGGGTTGAGGTGAAGGTGAATGGTTGGTTAATTACTGCCACGGAAAATGTTGACCATTACATTAGTTAATATTTTATGCCAAATCACAGAACTCTGTTCATCCTCAAGCTAAAGAGAGTGTGTTATTAATTTTCACAAAGGGGCACCTGAACCACAGGAGAGGGAGGCACGGTGGCACAGTGGTAGAGTTGCTGCCTTACAGTACCAGAGACGTGGATTCATTCCTGATTACGGATGTTGTCTGTACGGAGGTTGTGCATTCCCCCACATTCCCCCTGTTGTTTTTTTCCATGGGTGCTCCTTGTTTCCTCCCACACTCCAAAGATGTACAGGTTTGTAGGATAATTGGCTTTGCTAAAAATGGTAAAATTGTCCCTGGTGTGCAGGATAGTGCGAGTGTTCAGGGATCGCTGGTCGGCGCGGACTCAGTGGGCCAAAGGGCCTGTTTCCGCATTGCATCTCTAAACTAACGTAAACTATAAACTAAATTGTACCAACGTCATGATATCAAAGATGTCTTTTAAAATGTCCAGTTGTTCAAATCAATTTTAATTGTAACTAGACCAAGTGCAGACCCGTTGGGTCTGTTTCCCCAACTGCGTTTTGCGGGGGGGGGGGGGGGGGGGGGGGGGGGGGGGGGGGCTGCGGCATCAAACTCACATTAACCACCCCCCAAACACACAGGTGGGGGGAGGGGGGATGTGAAGAGGGGAGGGGGGGGGAGAGGAGGTGGAGGAAACGGGACAGATTTGGGAGGGAAAGGAGAGCGGGGTAGGGGGTGAGAGAGGGGGATGGGGAGAGAGAAGTGGGGGAGGGGGAGGATGGGGAGTTAGGGGAGGAGGGAGGGAGGGGGAGAGGGGCGGGGGAGAGAGGGGAAAGAGTGGGGACGGAGAGTGGAGGGGGAAGGGGGAGAGGTGGAAGAGAGGGGTGAGGGACGTGGAGAGGGGTAGGGGGAGTGATGGAAGAGGGACAGAGGGGTAGGAGGAAGGGGGCGGGTGGAGAGAGGGAAGGGGGTGGCATAGAGAGGGAAGGGGGGTGGGGGAGAGAGGGATGGATGGGAGAGGGAGAGGGGTGAGGAGAGGGAAACATAGAACCATTGAAATTAAGTGCAGGAGTAGGCCATTCGGCCCTTCGAGCCTGCACCACCATTCAATATGATCGTGGCTGATCATTCAACTCAGTATCCTGTACCTGCCTTCTCTCCATACCCCCTGATCCCTTTAGCCACAAGGGCCACATCTAACTCCCTCTTAAATACAGCCAATGAACAGGCCTTCAACTACCTTCTGTGCCAGTGAATTCCAGAGATTCACCACTCTCTGTGTGAAAAATGTTTTTCTCATCTCGGTCCTAAAAGATTTACCCCTTATCCTTAAACTGTGACCCCTTGTTCTGGACTTCCCCAACATCTGGAACAATCTTCCTGCATCTAGCCTGTCCAACCCATTAAGAATTTTGTACGTTTCTATAAGATACCCCCTCAATCTTCTAAATTCTAGCATGTACAAGCCGAGTCTATCCAGTCTTTCGTCATATGAAAGTCCTGACGTCCCAGGAATCAGTCTGGTGAACCTTCTCTGTACTCCCTCTATGGCAACAATGTATTTGAACATTGGGCATTGTGACATCACACAATGGAACGTTCACCAAGTGCTTGGGCTCCTGCAAAGGCATATGTAAATGAATCCATTCCGATTGGACATCTGTGAGCATCGGGCATTGTGACATCACACTATGGAACGTTCACCAGGGGCTGGGGCTGGGGCTGATTCTATGGGTGAGAAGCCAGTTTATTTTTGAAATTTTGGGGGGGGGGGGGGTGAAGGATTTGATTAAAAACGTGCACTTAAAGACGACGAAATGTAATGAGGAGCGGATACTTAGAAAGAAAAGTGAAATCTCTACCGAAATGGAAAAGATGTCGGCGATTCTGCTTTCCCCCTTATCCTTAAACTTTGACCCCTTGTTCTGGTCTTCCCCAACATCCGGAACAATCTTTCTGCATCTAGCCTGTCCAACCCCTTAAGAATTTTATACGTTTCTATAAGATAACCCTTTAATCTTCTAAAATCTAGCGAGTACAAGGCGAGTCTATCCAGTCTTTCTTCATATGAAAATCCTGACATTCCAGGAATCAGTCTGGTGAACCTTCTCTGTACTCCCTCTCTATGGCAACAATGTCTTTGAGCATTGGGCATTGTGACATCACACGATGGAACGTTCACCATTGGCTGGGGCTCCTGCATAGGCATATGTAAATGAATCCATTCCGATTGGACATATGTGAACATTGGGCATTGTGACATCACACGATGGAACGTTCAGCAGGGGCTGGGGCTGGTGCTGATTCTATGGGTGAGAAGCCAGTTTAGTTTTGAAATATTGGGGGGGGGGGGGGGAGGATTTGATTAAAAACGTGTACTTAAACACGACGAAATGCAATGAGGAGCAGATACTTAGAAAGAAAAGTGAAATCTCTACCGAAATGGAAAAGATGTCGGCGATTCTGCGTCTGGTTTCGGAGTTGCAGAGAATCAAAGGAAGAAATGCGGCCGGAAGCCGTACATGTAAATGGATCCATTCCGATTGGACGTCTGCGAGCGTCAGGCATTGCGATTGGACGTCTGCGAGCATCGGGCATTGTGACATCGCACGACGGGAACGAATCGAAAGGCAGAAAGGCAGCCGGACAGATGTCGGACGGATGGGACGAGAGTTTTATATATTAATAGAAGATAGAAGATATAGATAGATAGATAGATAGTTGAGAACTGGAATAGAAGAGCTCTGATGTAGTCTGGTTTATTAAGGTATCAACAACTTGGCAAAATAGTGATATTATTCAACTTTAAAAAAAACTTTATAATGATATGTCTCTTTTTAACTTTCTTTCTGAATATAATAGTACAAGACGTTAGCGAGGCTACATTCGGATTAATGTGTTCAATTTTGCTCACCCTTTTGTCGGAAGGATGCCATTAAGCTGGAAAAAGTTCAGAGCAGATTTACAAGGATATTGCCTGGGCTCGAGTGTCTGAGCTATAGAGAGAGGCTGGGCAGATAAGGACTTTGTTCCTTGCAGCGCAGGAAGCTGAGGGGGGGATCTTGAGGGATAAAATCATGAGGGAAATAGGTTACATTCCCAAATGGTAGGGGAATGAAGAAGTAGAGGGCTTAGGTTTATGGTGAGAGGGGAAACTTTTAATAGGAACATGAGAGATAACTTTTTCACATAGAGGGTGGTGGGAATATGCGGTGAGCTGCCAGGGGAAGTAGTTGAGGCAGGTAGTACAACAACATTTAAAAGACAATTGGACAGGTACATGGATAGGAAAAGTGTCGAGGGACATGGGCCTGGTGTGGCCAAATGGGATTAGCTTAAATGGGGCATCTTGGACGAGTTGGGCCGAAGGATTTGTTTCTGTGCTGAGTGACTCCATGATTCTTATAATACCATTGCAGATTAACTGAGAACGATAGAGGAGAGAGAAGGAAACCTTGTACGGGTGCTCATTGCTTGCATGACACTGTGATTGTCAATTGACCGCTAACTGACCACTTGATGTGCCAGTTTACAATAACTCAACCCAATGTTCTGAGAGGAAAACATTGCACTGTGGTAAGAGAAGCCTTCATGGCTGATATATAGGACAATGTTTGAACTATACAGAACAAGGATCTAACTCATAATTAACAATGATGCAGGATATAATCAGATTTATTAGGCCAAATAATAAACATCGTGCAGTGAGCTTAAGACAATAATTCAATCTGGGTTCTGCTGACTTTCATAAACCACTTGAGCTTCTCATGCGGTTTGCAATGTCACAAAGAACTATTCAATTGAATTACTGCCTCATAACTCAATCGAGGCCATCTGTTAGTCTGTGCAGTGGTCACTTCGTATTATCAAATTACCATATTAGATTAACCGACATCACAGCGTCCTGTTGAAATCCAACTCATTGAACCAGACCAAGAATATCCACAACAAGTTACATTCCACTGGTTGCAGGAGATGCTGAAGCCGATTTTGAAGTTCAGATGACTATATGATCACTGTCAAGACAGGTTCAATAAAGTTGCTGAATAATGCATGCATCGCTGATAATTTAATCCTTGCAGAATATCAGCAAATACATATGCCAAGTTTTTATGGCACAGATAGTAAATCATAGTGAACACATGACTTGTAAAAGAGCGATTTTGTTTCTTTCAGGGAGATAATGGCATTTATCCCTTGATACCATGCCAAATCTCTTGCGTTTTACTTGAATGTACAGAGAGAACACTTGGTTGTTGTCAGCATTTTTCCACTGCAGCCCAAGTTTGAGAAAGCCCTCTCCGATTTCCTTCCTTCTCCCTTGATAGCAAACCACGGCAAGGAATGGATTGATGAAGTCGTGAACTGCTTGCTCAGGAGCAACCTGTCTGACGTTGTGAAATAGAAACGGAAACTGCTGGAAACTCTCTATGGATCAGGCAGCACCCGCGGAAAGAGAAGCAGAATAGGCATTATTTTAATTTAATTATTCCCAAAATCTGACAAAGGGTCTCTGAAACTGAAACTTCGGCAACTTAAGCGCCCAGGAGCGGAAAAGACAACAAAAAGTAGTAAACACTGCCCAGTTCATCATCGGCTCTGACCTCCCTTTCATCGAGGGGATCTACCGCAGTCGCTGCCTCAAAAAGGCTGACAGCATCATCAAAGATCCACACCATCCTGGCCACACACTCATCTCCCCGCTACTTTCAGGTAGAAGGTACAGGAGCCTGAAGACGGCAATGATCAGGTTCAGGAATAGCTACTTCCCCACAGCCATCAGGCTATTAAACTCAACTCAAACAAAACTCTGAACATTAATAGCCCATTATCTGTTTATTTGCATTTTATCTGTTTTATTTATTCATGTATGTATATATTTATATAATGGTATATGGACACACTGATCTGTTCTGTATTTATTTATGCCCACTATATTCTGTTGTGCTGAAGCAAAGCAAGAATTTCATTGTCCTTTCTGGGACACAAGACAATAAACTCTCTTGAATCTTGAACAGTGGACGGCACAGTGGCGCAGTGGTAGAGTTGCTACCTTCCAGCGCTTGCAGCACCAGGGATGCGGGTTCGATCCCGACCTCGGGTGCTGTCTATACGGAGTTTGTACGTTATCCCTGTGACCATGTGGGTTATCTCCAAGATCTTCGGTTTCTTCCCACATTCCAAAGATGTACAGGTTTGTAGGTTAATTGGCTTGGATTTGTGTACTTGGTATAAGTGTAAATTATACCAAGGGTTCTAAGAGTAAACCTAGCAATAAGCGTTCTAAGAGTAAACCTAACAATTATAGATCTGTTAGTTTGACATCAGTGGTGGGCAAATTAATGGAAAGGATACTTAGCGATAATATATATAATCATCTGGATAAACAGGGTCTGATTAGGAACAGTCAACATGGATTTGTGCCTGGAAGGTCATGTTTGACTAATCTTCTTGAATGTTTTTAAGAGGTTACTAGGGAATTTGATGAGGGTAAAGTGGTGGATGTTGTCCATATGGACTTCAGTAAGGCCTTTGACAAGGTTCCACATGGAAAGTTGGTTAAGAAGGTTCAATTGTTGGGTATTAATAGTGGAGTAGCAAGATGGATTCAACAGTGGCTGAATGGGAGATACCAGAGAATAATGGTGGATAACTGTTTGTCAGGTTGGAGGCTGGTGACTAGTGGGGTGCCTCAGGGATCTGTGTTGGGTCCACTGTTGTTTGTCATATACATCAATGATCTGGATGATGGTGTGGTAAATTGTATTAGTAAGTATGCAGATGATACTAAGATAGGTGGTGTTGTGGATAATGAAGTAGATTTTCAAAGTTTACAGAGAGATTTAGGCCATTTGGAAGAGTGGGCTGAAAGACGGCAGATGGAGTTTAATGCTGATAAATGTGAGGTGCTACATCTTGGCAGGACAAATCAAAATAGGACGTACATGGTAAATGGTAGCGAATTGAGGAATGCAGTTGAACAGAGGGATCTAGGAATAACTGTGCATAGTTCCCTGAAGGTGGAATCTCATGTAGATAGATTGGTAAAGAAAGCTTTTGGAGTGCTGGCCTTTATAAATCAGAACATTGAGTATAGAAGTTGGGATGTAATGTTAAAATTGTACAAGGCATTGGTGAGGCCAATTCTGGAGTATGGTGTACAATTTTGGTCGCCAAATTATAGGAAAGATGTCAACAAAATAGAGAGAGTACAGAGGAGATTTACTAGAATGTTGCCTGAGTTTCAGCACCTAAGTTACAGAGAAAGGTTGAACAAGATAGGTCTTTATTCTTTGGAGCGCAGAAGGTTAAGGGGGGACTTGATAGAGGTCTTTAAAATGATGAGAGGGATAGACAGAGTTGACGTGGATAAGCTTTTTCCATTGAGTGTAGGGAAGATTCAAACAAGAGGACATGATTTGAGAATTAAGGGACAAAAGTTTAGGGGTAACATGAGGGGGAACTTCTTTACTCAGAGAGTGGTAGCTGTGTGGAATGAGCTTCCAGTGGAAGTGGTGGAGGCAGGTTCGATTTTATCATTTAAAAATTAATTGGATAGGTATATGGACGGGAAAGGAATGGAGGGTTATGGTCTGAGTGCAGGTAGATGGGACTAGGTGAGAGTAAGTGATCGGCACGGACTAGCAGGGCCGAGATGGCCTGTTTCCGTGCTGAAATTGTTATATGGTTATATGGTTATAAATTGGCCCTAGTATGTGTAGGATAGTGTTAATGTGCGGGGATCACTGGTCGGTGCGGATTCAGTGGGCCGAAGGGCCTCTTTCCGTGCTGTATCTCAAAACTAAACTACACTAAACTACCACTAAACTAAAGTAATCTAGGTGCTGACTGTCCTGCGATGCAGTCAGGTTTAGTTAAGTTTATTGTCACGTGTACCGAGGTACAGTGAAAAGCTTTTTGGTTACGTGCTAACCAGTCAGCATAAAAGACGATACATGATCACAACCGAGCCATTTACAGTGTACAGATACATGATAAGGGGATAACGTTTAGTGCAAGGTAAAGACAAAAAAGTCTGATCAAGGATAGTCCGAGGGTCACCAATGAGGTAGATAATAATTCAGCACTGTGGTAGGATGATTCAGTTGCCTGATAACAGCTGGGAAGAAACTGTCCCTGAACCTGGAGGTGTGCGTTTTCACATTTCTATACCTTGTATATTATGTACAAAGCTCCTCTACTTACAGCCTCCATAGTACTTGCAATCAGGGCTAACATTCCAGAAGCAAGTCTTTTTTTTTAAAAGTTTTTCCCTCTTCATTGCATGTTGTGCCCTCCCCCCCTCACAGTTGTGTTTTATGTGCAACTTCACCAAATCCCTTTGCAGCACAATACTTTGCAATCTTCTTTCACTTAAATCATTGCTTTTTCACACTTCCTTCCAACGTAGATAACTTCACATTTCCCCACATAATGCACCATCTGCCAACATCTTCCCACTCATTTATATCTCCGTGGGCCAAGATTGGACTTGTTGGGGACTTGGAAACTACAAGATGTGCCAGAATGTAGTAACCCTCTCAGTGCTGTTGCTCATGTACAGTATGAGTTGACAGCACAGCATGCAGAACAAGCTTTTCACTGTATCTCTGTGCATGTGACAATAACTAAACTGAACTAAACTATATTCCTCATGTTCATAAGTTGTAGGAGCAGAATTAGGCCATTCGGCCCATCAAGTCTACTCCGCCATTCTATCATGGCTGATCTATCTCCCTCCTAACTCCATTCTCCTGCCTTCTCCCCATAACCCTTGACACCCTTACTAATCAAGAACCTATCAATCTCCACCATAAAAATACCCATTGACTTGGCCTCCGCAGCCTTCTGTGGCAATGAATTCCACAGGTTCACCACCCTCTGACTAAAGAAATTCCTTCTCATCTCCCTTCTTAAGGCACGTCCTTTTATTCTGAGGCTATGGCCTCAAATTCTAGACTCTCCCACTCTCCACATTCACTCCATCCAGGCCTTTCACTATTTGGTAAATTTCAATGAGACCCCCCCCCCCCCCCCACCCCCTCGTCCTTCCAAACTCCAGCGAGTACAGGCAAAGTGCCGTCAAATGCTCACCAAGATTACAAGCCATTGTCTTAGAAAGTTGAAGGTAGATAAAAATGCTGGAGAAACTCAGCGGGTGCGGCAGCATCTATGGAGCGAAGGAAATAGGCAACGTTTCTGTCCGAAACGTTGCCTATTTCCTTCGCTCCATAGATGCTGCCGCACCCGCTGAGTTTCTCCAGCATTTTTATCTATCTTTGATTTTCCAGCAACTGCAGTTCCTTCTTAAACGTCTTAGAAAGTTGGCCTTTCATCCCATTCGTTTGCCCAACACTAGATTATTTTACGTTATTCCCCTAATAAAGTCCCTTGATTATTTGTTACTTTTGAGATGATATTCAGTGGCTTCTTCTGTGTTTCTGCACACAGCAGTTCTCAAACTTTAATGTGGCCATTTTGTGCAGGAAAATATCTCATGCTTTACTCATTCATCTAAATTTACAAGGGACCAAACACAAAATATTTTCCCGTTGCCCAGACACCCTGCCCCTTGTAAACCTATGACGCGCTACAATCCATCAGGAACAATGCCGCAGGGAACCTACAAACTTAAAAATAATAGCCAAAAAATCTCTCAGCGGAATCCATCACTTTGAGTGGTGAATCAATGATGTTTTTTTCTTTTCCTTGGAGCGATTTGTTGGAGATAGGAGCAGACTCAACACTTTCCCAAAGGAAGCTGGAACTATGTGACACAGAAACTGAGTGTCCAAGGGAAGAAACAATAATAAGGGATTCTCTCAAAGAGTCATAGTCATACAGTGTGGAAACAGGCCCTTCAGCCCAACTTGGCCACACCGCACACTATGCCCCATCTACACTAGTCCCACCTGCCTGCGTTTGGCCCATATCCCTTTAAACCTGTCCTATCCATGTACCTATATAAATGCTTCTTAAACTTTGCAATAGTGCCTGCCTCAACTACCTCCTCTGGCAACTCGTTCCAGACACCCACCACCTTATGTGTAAAAAAAAGTTACCCCTCAGTTTCCTTTTAGACCTTTCCCCCCTCGCCTTAAACCTATGTCCTCTGGTTCTCGATTGCCGTACTCTGGGCAAAAGACTCTGAGCATTTACCTGATCCATTCCTCGCATGATTTTTTACACTTTCTTAAAGGGCCCGTCCCACTTACGCGACTTTTTCGGCGACTGCCGGCACCCGTCATAGGTCGCCGAAAATGTTCAACATGTGGAAAATTCAGCGGCGACCAGAAAGACGCTACGACTCTTTAGGTGACTAGGAGACCACTCACGACCATGCAGGCGACACCCTGGCAACATGTCACGGGGTGAAGCCTGTATGGTCGTGAGCAGTCGCCCAAAGTGTCGTACCTTGTTCTGGTCGCCGCTGGATTTTCAACATGTTGAAAATTTTCGGCGACCTGTAACGACCTATGACGGGTGCCGGCAGTCGCCGAAAAAGTCACGTAAGTGGGACAGGCCCTTAAACGGATCACCTGTCATCCTCCTGTGCTCCAGGGAATAAAGTCCAAGCCTGCTCAACCTCTCCGGATAGCTCAGGCCCTGACAACATCCTCATTAATTTTATCCACACCCTCTCTAGCTTGACAACACCTTTCCAATAACATGGGAGTGACCACGACTAAATAGAAAGCTCTAAATGTGCCCGCACCAATGTCTTGTATAACTGCAGCATGACTTCCCAACTTCTATACTCAGTACGTCTTCAAGAAGGGAGGTTAAAAAAAAACTTATCTCCAACACTGAAGCCATTTGGAAATGTATTTTTGTTTACAATGACATACTCCCAGATAGAAGCTCAGTTAGGGATGGGCTCTTTAACTTAATCCATACCAGGTCTGTTCCCTCCATTTAGTCCTCAATCAGTAAAGGCACAAGCACTTTCTGAAATATCATCGCGCTTAAGTTTCAAAAGTATATTAAATGTGCAATGCTCACCAATTGATGCCAGGGCTACCTGATCAGCAATTCCTCCTTAACTCAAGTCATTAAAATAGATGTTTTTCCCTTATTTTCTTCACGATCGTGCAACACACACTCTGCTCTGACTGTCCTCTTATTTTCTCTGAC
Organism: Amblyraja radiata; assembly: GCF_010909765.2. Taxonomy (NCBI): domain Eukaryota; kingdom Metazoa; phylum Chordata; class Chondrichthyes; order Rajiformes; family Rajidae; genus Amblyraja; species Amblyraja radiata. The sequence continues at coordinate 7,693,313 of NC_045984.1, forward strand.
TACCACAACAGCCACTTCAGGCACCTGCCTGATGGCTCGGACACCTCATTCAGTTGGAGCAAGAACTTGCTCGGATGGTTGACAAGGTGATACCTGGAAACCATTGCACTCCAGCGACATCTCTCCTGTGTGACGTCTCCTTCATTCCTCTGACTTTTGCTGTGTCTAATTTCAGACCACCCCCATGATAAAAAATCTAAAAGGACTATTGTTTCAGTTTAAACTTCAAGTGTTGCTTGATCGTCCTCAGTCGCATCTCCTTCCATTCATTTATCTATCAGGGCTCTCAGCTTTCAGTCTTGGTGTAACTCTGATGATGGACACAAAAAGCCAGAGTAAAGGGCATGTCCCACTTTCCCAAGTTGTTCACGAAATCTCCCGAGTTTTCAAACTCGCAGAATGTTCGTAACGAGTCCGTAGGAGGCCGTATCAGTCCGTGGATATATCGTAGCAGCTCGTTACGCCAGCCATAGGTACTCGGGGCATCAGATAAGTCGGGACATTTTTTCCTGAATGAAAATGTCCATGAGTAATAAAATAGCCCCGAGTACCTACGGCTGCATAACGAGCCGCTACGATATATCCACGGACTCCTACGGCTTCCTACGGACTCGTTACGAACATTCTGCGAGTTTGAAAACTCGGGAGAATTCGTAAATAACTCAGGAGAATTCGTGAATAACTCGGGAAAGTGGGACAGGCCCTTAACTCAGCGGGTCAGGCCCTTAACTCAGCGGGTCAGGCCCTTAACTCAGCGGGTCAGGCCCTTAACTCAGCGGGTCAGGCCCTTAACTCAGCGGGTCAGGCCCTTAACTCAGCGGGTCAGGCCCTTAACTCAGCGGGTCAGGCCCTTAACTCAGCGGGTCAGGCCCTTAACTCAGCGGGTCAGGCCCTTAACTCAGCGGGTCAGGCCCTTAACTCAGCGGGTCAGGCCCTTAACTCAGCGGGTCAGGCAGCATCTCTGGAGAAAAGGAATGGGTGACGCTTCGGGTCGCTTCAGATTCTGCCTCCTACTTTTTCTTCTGCTCCAACAACCCAAATGTTATCTGCTACAAATCTTCACACCACAGGGGCCGTCAAGCATTAAGTCTTGATGAATGAGGTCTTAATGCTTAATTAAGAAGCATTAAGCACTAAAATCCCTCAAATATTATATTGATTGAAAATGACATCCCCACGAATGAGGTTGAATTTTACGTTAGAACTTATTCTTGGTATCTGGACCCTTGAAATTTGTTTAAAAGTATTTCTATCTTTTACATGTGTAGGAAGGAACTGCAGATAGACACAAAAAGCTGGAGTAACTCAGCGGGACAGGCAGTATCTCTGCAAAGATGGAATGGGTGACGTTTCGGGTCGAGACACTTCTTCAGTAGGAAGGAACTGCAGATGCTGGTTTAAACCGAAGAGCTACACAAAAAGCTGAAGTAACTCAGTGCTGTGTGTGTCTATCTTTTACATATTCTGTTGTGCCGCTGCAAGTAAGAATTTAATTGAAGACACAAAATGCTGAAGGAACTCAACGAGACAGGCAGCAACTCGACAGAAGGAACGGGTAACGTTTCGGGTCGAGACCCTTTTTCAGACTTTCGGAATTTCATTGTTCTGTGTGGGACATCTATATTACTAAAAGTCTATTCTTGACCGGTTTTGGCGATCTGTGCTGCGATTTCCGAGAGAACGCCGCCACCTACGGCCGTCGTTTTTGGCCACCTCGCTCAGAGCCCCCCTCCGCCGCATGTGTGCCGAGGATTTTTCCAGTCGATGAAAAATGACAGAGATATTAATGATTTTACAAAATTCCCCATTCTCTCTGCTGCCCCCGCTGGTGGCAGGGGGGATGGACTATAAAACCAGGAAGTGGTGTGCCTCAATTAGTCTGCAAGCTGGAGGAAGGCAGAGGGTCACGTTTCTCTGAGCTGTGAATAACACTGAACACATGTCCACACAACTGTGAGTAAGTACCCTTAATGTGGTTTGAAAATGAAAATATGGTTAAAGTATAAAAGCACTGCCTGCAAATGGTTGTTTGAGGGGTTTGGGTTGAAATAAAAAGGCACTCTCTCTCAGCCCCTCTCCTCTCCCCCCCCCCCTCTCCTCTCCCCCCCCCCCCCCATCTCCTCTCCCCCCCCCCTCCTCTCCTCCCCCCTCCCCTCTCCCCTCCCCCTCTCCTCTCCCTACCCCTCTCCTCCCCCTCTCCTCCCCCCCTCCTCTCCCCCCCTCTCCTCTCCCCCCCTCTCCTCTCCCCCCCCTCTCCTCTCCCCCCCTCTCCTCTCCCCCCCTCTCCTCTCCCCCCCCTCTCCTCTCCCCCCCTCTCCTCTCCCCCTCTCTCCTCTCCCCCCTCTCCTCTCCCCCCTCTCCTCTCCCCCCCCTCCTCTCCTCTCCACTCCCCCCTCTCTCTCCTCTCTTTTTCTCCCCGCTCCTTCCCTCCACCCCCTCCCCCACCATCCCTCCCCTAAACCCCCCTCCCCTCCACCACCACTACCCCCTTCCCTCCACCCCCACCTCCCCCTCCCTGCTCCCCCGCCTCTCCCCCTCCCTCACCTCACCCCCTCTCAGCACACCCCCTCACTCCCCCCCTCTCCTCTCTCCCCCCCCTCCTCTCCCTCTCCTCTCCCCCCCCTCCTCACCCCCCTCTCCTCTCCCCTCCTCTCCTCTTCCCCCCCTCTCCTCCCCCCTGTCCTCAACCCCCTCTCCTCCCCCCCCCTCTCCTCTCCCACCCTCTCCTCTCCCCCCTCTCCTCTCCCCCCCTCTTCTCTATCTCCCCCCCCTCTCTCTTTCTCCCCTCTTTTTCTCCCATTCCTCCCCTCCATCCCCTCCCCCACCGTCCCTCCCCTAAACCCCCTCCCCTCCACACACCCCTACCCCCTTCCCTCCACCCTCCCTACTCCCCACCTCTCCCCCTCCCCTCACCTCTCCCCCTCCCCTCTCCCCCCCTCACCTCTCCCCCCTCTCTCCCCCTCACTCTCACCCTCTCTCTCTCCTCCCCTCCACCCCCAACTTTCCCCTCTCACCCACCCTCCCTCTTCTCCTCCTCGCCACCCCCCTCTCCCTCTTGCCCCTCTCTCTGTGTCTCTGCCCCTTCTCTCTCTGCCCTCACTCTCTAACCCCCCCCCCCCCCTCCCTCTCTAGATGTGACTGCAAGTTGGGGGCTATGCGTCAGTAGATAGGGTGGTTATGGGGTAAAAGGAGCAAATTAATAATATTAATATAATATCAAGGGGGGTAATTAGCATGAGTGCGGGGGGGGGGGGGATAGTTAGTGTGTGTGACGCTGCATGCCGCCTCCCCCCCACAACCGCACATTGGGGGAACAGACCCAACGGGTCTGCACTTGGTCTAGTATGACAATAAAACACTCTTGACTCATGTCTCCTCTTCAGAATTCTATGATGGTCTCCAAGGTCCAGATAAATTCTCAAATCACCCCCAAGCCCAGATTCCCCAGAGGTAAGTGTGTCAACAGTTTGTACTGTCTCTGAAGTCACAGGAAAATCACTGACTCTGCTTCCTCACTGGCATTTGAATGTATTTGTATTTTCCTGTTTTATGAAAGGCATTTGCATAATCATTTATGCGGCTGAAGTGATTGTGGCATTGATTCACTCTACCTAATCCTATCATGAGTTAGATTTATCAGTCTCATCTGCTGGTCTGCACTATTCCAAGGTAGAGGTGGGACATTTAGGTTAAGGTGTAGGTTCATTATTATTATCATATGCACCGATGTAAAGTGAAGAGCTTGTTTATGTGCTATCCAAACAAAACAGATGATACGTGTAGGAAGGAGCTGCAGATGCTGGTTTAAACTGAAGATAGACACAAAAAGCTGGAGTAAGTCAGCGGGACAGGCAACATCTCTGGAGAGAAGGAATGGGTGACGTTTCGGGTCGAGACCCTTCTGCAGAGCAGGTGATACTACACATGGATACAATGAACCCAAACACAAGTACAAAGAGTAGAATGTTGGGCAGGATACAGAGTACAGAAATTACAATCCAATGGCCAATGTCTGCAATGAGGTAAGTTGGAAGATTGGGCCCCATCTCCCCAGGCCCGCAACCTTGGCGTGATCTTTGATTCCACCCTCTCCCTTGAGCCTCACGTCCGCCATGTCATTAAAACCTCCTTCTTTCATCTCCGCAACATCGCCAAACTCAGACCCTCTCTCACATCTCCCGCTGCTGAAAGACTCATCCATGCCTTCATCTCCTCCCGACTGGACTACTGCAACTCACTTCTCCTTGGCATCAGCTCCACCTACATCAACCGACTCCAACTGGTCCAGAACGCAGCCGCCCGACTCATTACCCTCACCAAATCCTGGTATCACATCACTCCAGTCCTCAAACAACTTCACTGGCTTCCCATCTCCCACCGGATAAACTACAAAATCCTGATCCTCACCTACATAAGCCCTCCACCATCTGCCCCCACCCCATATCTCACTGACCTCCTCTCCCCCTACCAACCCTCACGGTCCCTCAGATCCACATCAGCCGGTCTCCTCTCCATCCACAAGTCCAACCTCCGCAGTTTTGGGGACAGAGCCTTCTCCAGGGCAGCTCCCAGGCTCTGGAACTCCCTCCCCCAACTGATCCGCAATTCCTTGTCCCTCACCATCTTCCAGTCCCGCCTCAAGACTCATCTCTTCACCTCTGCCTATCCTTAGCCCCACGTCCCCCTCCCTTTTCATCTGTGCATTAATTGCCTCATATTGTGTTTTGTATTGAATTCTGTCTTTACTTTGTGTACTAGTCATGTCTCTACTATTTATTTCATTCCCCTTACATGTTTTTCCTCTATCTGCTAAATTTTTGTAAGGTGTCCTTGAGACTCTTGAAAGGCGCCCATAAATAAAAATTTTTTTTTTTAAATTATGTCCTAACAGATGGAAAGACTATTCAGAAGTTTGATTATAGAGGAGAAGAAACTCTTCCTGCGGTATGTGTTTTCGAATGTCCGTATCTTCTGCCTGATGAGAACAACGGGAAGAAGGAATGATTGGGGTGGGAAAGGTCCTTGATTATGTTGGCTGCTTTTCCGAGGCAGTGTGTACTGTAGATGGAGTCAATGGTGGGGGATCTGGTCTGTGAGATGGACTGGCGTACAACCACAACTCTCTGCGGTCTTGGCCAAGCATGTTCCTCAACCAAGCTTTGATGCAACCCAACGTTTTTATCTGCTGAGCTGAGTTACATATTGGATTTCTCATGATTCTTCGAGAGGTCTCCTCATGGAGGTTTCGGTGTACCCTTCTTCGACATTAACAACCCGTGACTCATTGATTTCAACTGCAGTGCCTGGAGATTGATCACACTCAGTAGGAGTAAGTCATGCATTGCTTCAGAATGGTTTCCCTTGCCCTTGCCACAAAGTATTGACATCCAGGCGATGTTCCATTTACAGAATTGACTTTTGTTTATAGAGTCATAGAGTCATAGAGTGATACAGTGTGGAAACAGGCTCTTCAGCCCAACATGCCCACACTGGCCACCAATGTCCCTCTTGGTCCATATCTCTCCAAACATATCCTATCCATGTACCTGTCTAACTGTTTCTTAAACAATGGGATAGTCCCAGCCTCACCGACCTCATGTGGCAGCTTGTCCCATACACCCACCACCCTTTGTGTGAAAAAGTTACCCCTCGGATTCCTATTAAATCTTTTCCCCTTCACCTTGAATGTATGTCCCCTGGTCCTCGATTCCCTTACTCTGGTCGTCAAATCCCGTGCTCTAGGCAAGAGACTCTATAAGATTACCCCTCATCCACCTGTGCTCCATGGAATAGAGACCCAGCCTACTCAACCTCTCCTGATAGCTCACACCCTCTAGTCCTGGCAACATCCTCGTAAATCGTTTCTGAACCCTTTCAAGCTTGACAATATCTTTCCTATAACATGGCGGCCAGAACTGAGCACAATATTCTAAATGTTCTAAATTCTAAACTCAGCTACATTGTTTTCAGCTGATATTCTGAAAGTAACCTCTCTCCGTAACCTCTCTCTGCATGGCTCATTTCATCCACTCTCTAGAGTTTTTATGTCTACTCTCCTATGCACTGTAGAAATCTATTGACATCGATAGGGAAGACATTCAGAACCTTATTCCCTCGGTGGAAATGTCAAAATTTGGCCTTAAGATCAGGCCAAAGATTAGCCTTTCAAGGCAGCACAGTCGCACAGCCTTGCAGATTAGTATTACAGCGCCAGAGACCTGGGTTAGATCCTGATTACGGGCGCACGTTCTCCCTGTGACCAAGTGGGTTTCCTCTGGGTGCACCAGTTTCCTCCCACATCCCAAAGAAGTGCAATTTGTAAGTTAATTGGGTTCTGTAAATTGTCCTTTGTGTGTGGGATAGAACGTGGGCACAGGTGACCATTGGTTGGTGCAGACACGGTGGGCCGATGGGCCTGTTTCCACTCTGTATCTCTCAAAACTAAAAAAACAACAAAAAACCAGAGAGGGAAATTTTTAAGATTGTGGAGCAAATATTTTTCACACACTGCCGGGGTGGTGATGAAAACAGATACGATAGAGGCATTTACAAGGCTGTTAGATGGGCACATGGACGAGTCGGGATAAGTAGGCAGAGGAGATTAGTTTATCCTGGCACCATGTTTGGCATGGACATTGTGGGCCAAAGGCCTGTCCTGTCCTGCACTGTTCTATGTTATATATTGTGCAGACAGGGAACATTGCTTCTGCTACTCATGTTGTCATCAGCAATACTTGTGTTACTGTAGCCTTGTCACTGCTCTACCTGCTCTGCCGTTTGTCTCACACTTCACCACATGTGCATCCACTTGGCCACCCACTTATTTTGTGGGCTGGTCAAGAACGTTTTGTGTGTACATCTGCAGAGGTTTGTTAAAAGGTGCCGTGCCAAATATCATTAAACTGCTCAGAGAGTAGAGATGCTGGTGCACCTTCTTTGTAATTATTTAGTTTAATTTAGTTTGGTGATACAGCACGTAAACAGGCCCTTCAGTTCTATGTTATCCCTCACAACACAACAGGGGCAATTTACAGAGGCCAATTAACCTACAAACCCGTACGCCTTTGTGATAAGGGAGGAAACATATAAGATTGTTAAGGGCTTGGACACACTAGAGGCAGGAAACATGTTCCCGATCTTTGGGGAGTCCTGAACCAGGGGCCACAGTTTAAGAATAAGGAGTAAGCCATTTAGAACGGAGACGAGGAAACACTTTTTCTCACAGAGAGTTGTGAGTCTGTGGAATTCTCTGCCTCAGAGGGCAGTGGAGGCAGGTTCTCTGGATGCTTTCAAGAGAGAATTAGATAGAGCTCTTAAAGATAGCAGAGTCAAGGAATATGGGGAGAAGGCAGGAACGGGGTACTGATTGGGGATGATCAGCCATGATCACAGTGAATGGCGGTGCTGGCTAGAAGGGCCAAATGTCCTACTCCTGCACTTATTGTCCATTGAAAGCAGAGCACCCGGAGGAAAGCCACACGGTCACAGGGAGAACATGCAAAGTCCACACGGACAGCACCCAAGGTCAGGATTGTACACAGGTGTCTGGCACGGTGAGGCTGCAGCTCCATCAGCGTATCTATGCCCAGAGCCTAGGATGGTTGTCTGACATGTAAACACCCATGAATTTGAAACTGCTAAATCTCTCCACTGCTGACCGCCCAGTTAAACAGTTAACCATTACCAGATGTTCACACACAACCAGGAACAGCAAAGTCATTCAATACTTTATTAATGGAACTAAGGTTGTTAACAGATAATGGAAACTTCATAGTTTCAAATGATTTGGTCATGAGAGCTCAGAATTGAAGAGTACAGCCGGAGGGAATAGCAACTAAGCGAGACAGAGTTCAGTCTAATGAAGTGAATTGAGATGTTTCGGGTCGAGACCCTTCTTCAGACCGATAGTCAGGGGAAAGGGAAACGAGAGATATAGGCGGTGATGTAGAGAGATATATAGAACAAATGAATGAAAGATAAGCAAAAAAAGTAACAATGATAAAGGGAACAGGCTGTGGGCTATGTGCGAACAAGTTATACAAGTAGAACGTATGCTGACTGCATCATGGCCTGGTGTGGTAATTCCAACACACAGGAACACAAGAGATTGCAGAGTGTGGTAGACCATGCCTGGTCCATACTTGAAGTGCTGCAACAAGAAAGCACCATCTATCATCCGTGATCCACACCATCCAGTCCATATCTTCGTCTCGCTGCTGGCATTGGGCAGGAAGTACAAGAGCCCATGGTACAACACCACCTGGTTCAGGAACAGCTACTCTCCTACAGCTATCAGGTTCAGTTTAGTTCAGAGATACAGCGCAGAAAAAGTCCCTTCGGCCCACCGGAACTGTGCCGACCAGCGATCCACGCACATTAACACTATCCCACACACACTGAGGACAATGTGCAACTTTACCGAGCCAATTACTCTACAAGCCATTGCACCTGCACCGTACCATACTTGTGCAGATGGCAATAAACTCAACTTGACTTGACTTAAGATGGACACAACAAGCCGGAGTAACTCAGCGGGACAGGCAGCATCTCTGGAGAGAAAGAATGGGTGACGTTTTGGGTTGAGACCCTTCTTCAGACTTGACTTGACTTAAACTGCTTAGTTGCCAGCAGGGTAATGCTGTGTTTGTAATGTATTGCATGCTTACCCCAGGCATTCATATTAAGGATGGTTTGGTTGGGTACTGAGAGTTCCAATAACTACTTTTGTTTTCTCTTGTTTATCTGCAATAGCCAGATCACTATACTGTGCAAATGCTTCCTCCCACTCAGTCCATTCTTTGGATAGATTACGTGTCTGAAAATTCAATACTCGGATGCTTCACTTGTTTCATCATGTACGCTCTCAACTGAATCACACAGCTCACTGGGTCTTCGAGGACATCCACATCTTAACTCTTTGGAAAGGGATTAGGTCTGGTGTCTGGTATTTTGAATCTGCCCTCTGAATCTGGCACCACTGACACAATGTCTTAGTAATCTCTTCGATGCCCCGGTTTCCTCCGACACCCAAAAGACGTGTGGGTTTGCAGGTTAATAGGGCCTCTGTAATTTGCCCCTTATGGATGAGAAAGTGGGATAACAAAGAACTATTGTGACCAATCGATCAATAGTCAACGTAGATTCAGTGGGTCGAAGGGCCTACTGTATTTCCAGGGTGTAATTCATAAACTTAAAACTGAAAAACTAAAACTCCCTCCATATACTGCTAATAGATACTTTATTTATGAAATATCTTCCAAAACCAGCATGCATGCTTATAATGTGTAGGAAAGAACTGCAGATGTTGGTTTAAACCGAAGACAGACACAAAAAGCTGAAGTAACTTAGCGGGTCAGAGAGCATCTTTGGAGAAAAGGAATCGGTGACTTTTCAGGTCGAGACCCTTCTTCAGACTGAGATTGTCCCCTGACTCTCAGCCTGAAGAAGGGTCTCGACCCGAAATGTCACCTATTTCTTTTCTCCAGAAATGCTGTCTGACCCATTGAGTTACTCCAGCTTTTTGTGTCTATCTTTGGCATACTTATAATTTTGTTTTTAATTAGCAAATTTCTTTAACCTTTCTCACCAAACACTGTTGCAGCAAAAGAGGTGCGATTATTCAAGGTATGAAACGATCCTTCAAAGGGTGACAGCACAGAATTGTCAGTCCTGGACCAAGGTTACATGTGATACATATGTTACAGAGGGAAAGGACAGTCAGGATGGTGGATATGGAGCTGTGACGGTGTCCGACTGATTTAATGCTGTTGAACGCAGCCTTTGTAGAAAGCAAAGAGCATTCTATAACTTCTGACTGATGGGGGAATGTTCTCGGGCAACCCTGACATACGCTATTTGCCTCCGAATACTGAGTACCCAGGACTAATCCCACAGCATTTTCGATGTTAGTCCACTTAGATTTGTAACCACTGGTGGTCCTTAAGACACTAATGGTGGGACTCTCAGCAAGAGCAATATAATTGAATGTGATGGGGAGATGATTAGATACTCTCTCATTGGCGTTGATCATTGATTGCAATTTAACTACTTTATTAACGGTCGATCACTTTGTAAAATTCCACGGTCCATAAAGGCACATTATAAATACAAATTATCTTTTTCCGAACCACTAACTAATTGCAAGTTATTCTAACTGAAGAAGCAGAGGAAAATTAAAAACAGAACAGTGGAAGAGTTTAGCGGGTCAAGCGGCATCTGTGGAGGCAAGAGGTTAAGTCAATGTTTGAGGTTGTGACCTTACATCAGGTCTGAGAGGAAAGAGGAATAGCAGTACAAGAGAGAGGTGGTTCAGAGACTGGGAGGTGATGGAATCATTGAGTTAAACAGATCCTGGTGAACATTGAGAGATAGGTGCAAGGAGCTAGAGAGGGCATGATGGGCAGATGGAACCAGATACGAGAGGGGGGGAGATGATGTTGAATGTGGACACAGGACCAACTCTTTCATCTTCATAAGGAAGAAGTGCAGATACTCTGATTGTAGTCACCATCTTGTCTCGACCCTTTATCCAGTCTATTAGTCATAGAATCATACAGCATGGAAACAGGCCCTTCAGCCCAACTCGTCCATGCTGGCCAAGATGCCCCATCCAAGCTAGTCCCATTTACCTGGGTAGAAGCAAGGAAATATAGATGCAATTATGCAATGGAGGAACAGATCATCTTTATCAACGGTGGAGCAGGCCAGAAAGAGCGAATGGTCAACTTGTCCCATCCTGGCCATTCCTCTTCTCCCTGCTCTAGCAGAACGTACAGTGGCTTGAAAATGGACACCACCACGGTCAGAAACAGCTTCTTCCGCTCAGTTATCAGGCTTCTGAACAGCCAATGGGAGCATTGGGAGAATAGGTTCTGCGGAAAACATATTAAGGGGATATAATTGCTCTTTGAGCTGGCAAAGACTCAATGATCAGCATATGTATGTTGTAAACAAATAGCATAATGTAGCTACACAGCACGGAAACAGGCCCTTCCGCACAACTCCTCCATGACGACCAAGCTGCCTAACTGAGCTGGTCCGACTTGCCTGCATCTGGCCAGATCTCTCCAAACATTTCCTGTCTATATATCTGCCCAAATTCACTAGGGTGGTGAATCTGTGGAATTAATTGCCACAGATGGCTGTGGAGGCCAAGTCAATGGATATTTTTAAGTTGGAGATTGACAGATTCGTGATTAGCATGGGTGTCAGAGGTTATACGGAGAAGGCAGGAGAATGAGGTTGAGAGGGAAAGATGGATCAGCCATGATTGAATGGCGGAATGGACTTGATGGGCCGAATAGCCCAATTCTACTCCTAGAACGTATGAACTTGTGAACAAATGACTTTCCAATATTGCAGTTGTACCCGCCTCTACCAGTTTCTCTGGGCCATATATGCCCCACCCTCCGCATGAAAGAAAATCCTCCCTCATTACCCATTTTTTTTTTCTTCTCTTAACTTAATTCTATGCACTCTAGTTTTAGACTCTCCTACAATGGGTTGAAAAGGTGGTGGCGATTCACCTTATCTATGCCCCTGATTATTTTATAAAGCTCTGTAAGGTCATCCCCAAGCCTCCAAAATGGTGTGCAAATTGAATTGAATTAAATTGAATACTTTATTGTCATAGGGAAATTCTTTGCTTGCATATCGTGCCAAGGTATGCAAATGGTTGCCCATAAAGGGCGCTTACAAAGTTACAAATTCACCTCCCCCCCCCCACCGCGCCAGTTCCCCCTCGTTCTTCCCCCCTTCCTCATGGCAGTCCCCCCAGTCCGGGTTCTCCATTGTCTATTGTTCTTCACGGTGGTCCCCCACACCGGGTCCCCGTTGTTCTTCCCCCTCCTCATGGTGGTCCGCCCATGCCGGGTCCTCCATTGTCCATTGTTCTTTCCCCTCCCTCACGGCCGTCCCCCCATGCTGGGTCCACGTTTGTTCCTTCCCTCGGCAGAGACGTCCTCACTCATTCGTAACTGTCACTGTATGTCATGTTGTTACTTGTGGGCGGAGCACCAAGGCAAATTCCTTGTATGTGAATACTTGGCCAATAAACTTACTTACTTACTTATTTCCACGTGTCCGTCCTCGTCCGTCAGTTGGCGCCATCATCGGCCACCGCACCGACCACTCCACTATCGCCGCCGGGTCCTCACCGGACATCTCTGTGGCGCCGACCCAGGCCCCAGCCGCGGGCTCCGTCGATTCACAAGGCTCCATCTCCGATCCGCGAAGTTCCGGCCCGTAAGGCCCAGGCCGTGAGGCTCCAGCCTCGGCTTCGCAGCGGCAGCCACAACACCTCCGGAAAGCGCCCGGCCTATACATATAAATGAAACCTGGGACCCCGTAGTATCCTTGTATATCCTTGTATATCCTTTTTGCACCCTTTCCAGTTTAATGGCATCCTGACTGCATGGAAGACTCCAAATGTTGGAGTCATTACTTGCACAAAAAAAAGATGGGTGTGATTGTTGGAAGTCAAACACGCTTGCCCCAGGCCATCACTACGGGGGTTCTGCAGCGTATTGTCCTTGGCTTAACCATCTTCAATCATCAACGATAAAGTGCGGCCCCCTGGTGCGGCTGGTAGAGCTGCCATCTCACAGCGCACGAGACCTGAATTTGATCCTGACCTCGGGTGCTATCTATGGAGTTTGCACGTTCTTCAGAGATATGCACGCCAGGGAACTTTAAGCTGTCCACTCTCTGCACCGCTCTTTAGTCAATTAAGACACGTTTGTGCATCCCCAGCTTCCCCCCACTTCCAATGCACAATGCCCGCTATGTGTACTATCCACAAAATGCACAGCTGGTGCTCACTCACCTCCAGTACGTCTACAGCCTCTACCACTTTGAAGGACAAGCACAGCGGCCACAAGGAACACCAGCTACAGTCACTCAGTATCCCGACTTGCAAAAATATTTCCCCTTTCTTCATCGATACTAGATTTAAAACCTGGAACGTCTTGCATGGGTAAAGTCTCGACCCGAAACGTTGCCTATTTCCTTCGCTCCACAGATGCTGCCTCACCCGCTGAGTTTCTCCAGCATTTTTGTCTACCTTCGATTTTCCAGTATCTGCAGTTCCTGCTTAAACAAAACTCTATATTGTTTAGAACATTGGACCTAAATCACACAAAATGGCACCAGAAACGTGGTGACTCTTGTGCATTGTCTCAGTTTTAGCTAGTTTTATTGCACCCTTGATCTTAAGTATGATTGTGCCTATGTTTACTTACACCCTTTACTGAACTGTCTGCAAAAAAGGAATTTCACTGTAACCAGGTACATGTGACAATAAAGTAGCATTGAACTCCCTATTCAACAACACTGTGGACTACATTCACCAGGATGGCAGTGATTTAAGAGGGTGACTCAGCATCACCTTCTCAAAGGCAATATACTAGTGCAATAAATGCTATCCTTGTCAGCTGCAGACTAATCCCCAACAGAAGTAAATATATAACTTTGGCAGATTTTTTTGGATTTCCTTTCATCGTTGATCTGCCTGTCCATGTTTGATTACTTTAATTCTATTTGATTGGTGTTGTTAAATAATATATTTTATTTCATATCTGCACTCCTCTCTTCGCCATTTCAATGTGTCTAAGTCTTTATTCCCCGAAACCATGTTCAAGACAGTTCAACTCTTCTTGAACCACAATGGAGTTCTGATGAAAGGCCCCTGACCTGAAATGCTGGCTCACTTTCTCTTTCCACGAGCACAGCCTGACTCCTGCATTTTACATTTTCTTTTGGATGGATATACTTCTGGTTTCCACCTTTACAAAGACAGTTTGTGAATAGTTTTTTTTTTGGCTTGTTAAGACAGGCTGAGATTCCAGTGCCCGTTGGCTCATTAAAAATGTGTTTTTGTTGTCTTTTCTCGACACAATTGCCCTAAAAAATGTAGCGATGTGACATTAACAGGGGTGAGGAATTGTACTCAACCGCAAGGATTAGTACGGGTTAGTAAGGGGATAAGGGGAGAAGGCAGGAGAATGAGGTTAAGAGGGAAAGAAAGATCAGCCATGATTGAATGGCAGAGTAGACTTGATGGGCCGAATGGCCTAATTCGGCTCCTATCACTTTTGAACTTATGAAAACTTGCACAAACAACAATTAAAATTAAGATGCATGCGATCCTAATTCAGTTTAGTTTATTGCCATGTGTACTGTGGTACAGTGAAAAGCTTTTGCTACGTGCTCATCAGTCAGCAGAAAGATAATACATGATTACAATCGAGCCATTTAGTATATAAAGTAAGAATTATTGCTGTAGGAGTAGAGATTTAAAAGTGTGGAGCAATTGTAATGATTGGGGATGATCAGCCATGATCACATTGAATGGTAGTGCTGGCTCGAAGGGCAAAATGGTCTACTCCTGCACCTATTGTCTATTGTCATATGTGGTTGTAGATCTGCGCCTGTGGCGAACACACAAATAGTCATCTGGGTTGGGCGCCATCTTGGATTGGTTGGTGAAAGAGTTTTTTTTCTGGCTGGAGGTATGTGACAACTTCTGTCTATGTGCTGGGGGTTTTATTGTTTGTGGTATATACAAATGACTTCAAGGGGATGTGGGTGCCTTGATCATGTTGCCAGGGGTGGTGGTGGAGGCAGACAGGAGAGTGGCTTATGAGAGGCTATTAAGTCGGCACATGAATCACATGCAGCCAGAGGAGGGTACTTGAACTTGGCATCTTGTTCGGTACAGGCATTGTGGGCTGAAGGGCCCATTCCCAGGCTGTACTGTTCCATGCTCTGAAACTTGTGTACATTTGTAGTTGGAAATTGGAGATGGTCAAGAATCCCACTCACCACACCCCACTCTGTTATCACCATATTTGTACAGTATCTCAGAGGGGTAACAGGTTTGTCACCTGTATCTATGGGGCATCAATTAACTTTGGTTTTAATTTGCAATGCTCTGTAAACACTGAAACGCAGATATATTTTTACATCTACCATTTCTATTCCACTGAAGACTCCAACTGCGCAAAAATGCTAAGTGCAAAATATGACGAGTCTAATCACACCCTCCCATGTCCTTTGAAAGGTTTATAATCATAAGTTGTCGATTCAGAATTGGGCCATTTGGCCCATCGTCCACTCCTACATTCAATCATGGCTGATCTATCTTTCCCCCTCAACCCAATTCTCCTGCCTTCTCCCCAAAACCCTTGACACCCTGACTAATCAAGAGCCTATCAATCTCCACCTTAAAAATATCCATTGGTTTGGCCTCTACAGCCTTCTGTGGCAATGAATTCCAGATTCACCACCCTCTGACCAAAGAATATATATATATATATATATATATATATAATCTACTAGACCAAGTGCAGACCCGTTGGGTCTGTTCCCCCAACGTGCGGTTGTGGGGGGGGGAGGCGGCATGCAGCGTCACACACTAACTATCTCCCCCCTCCCCCGCACTCACGCTAATTACCCCCCTTGATATTATATTAAAATTATTAATTTGCTCCTTTTACCCCATAACCACCCTATCTACTGACGCATAGCCCCCAACTTGCAGTCACATCTAGAGAGGGGGGGAGGGGGGGGGGGGGGGGGGGGGGGGGTAGAGAGTGAGGGCAAAGAGAGAAGGGGCAGAGAGAGAGATAGAGACACAGAGAGAGGGGCAAGAGGGATAGGGGGGTGGAGAGGAGGATAAGAGGGAGGGTGGGTGAGGGGGGAAAGGTGGGGGAGGAGGGGAGGAGAGAGAGAGGGTGAGAGTGAGGGGGAGAGAGAGGGGGTGCTGAGAGGGGGGTGAGTGGGAGAGGTGGGGAGCAGGGAGGGGGAGGGAGGGTGGAGGGAAGAGGGTAGGGGGTGTGGCAGGGGGGTGTTTAGGGGAGGTGAGGGAGGTGGGGGAGGGGGTGGGGCCGAGGGGCACGCATTTCGCTGTTTGCTCTGTTTCGCTTTTGGTGCTTCTCTTTTTTTTCTTCTTTTTTTTTTTCTTCTTTTGTTCGTGTGGTTCTCGGTTCGTGGTTTTCTTCGTTTTTTTCTGTTTTTTTTCTGCGGTTTAGTTTTTGTGGGGCTTCTTTACTCTCAGCTATTTCCTTTTGTTTTCGCCCCTTTCTTTCGCCCCCTCGGTCTCGCTCGTTTTGTCTTTTTCTCCTCTCTTTTTCCTCTCTCCCCCTCTCTCGTCTCTTTCTCTCTCTCTTTTCTCTCTCTCTTTCTCTCTCTCTCTCTCTCGCTCTCCTCTCTCTCTCTCTCGCTCTCTCTCGCTCTCCCTCTCCTCTCCTCTCTCTCTCGCGCTCTCTCTCTCTCTCGCCGCTCTCTCTCTCTCTCTCTCTCCTGCTCTGAGGGTTCTGTGTCGGTTGCTCCTCTTCTCTTCTACTCCGGAGAGGAGCGATCTTTTTTTGTAGGTGAGTGGAGAGAGAGAGAGAGAGAGAGTGCCTTTTTAATTCAACCCAAACAACCATTTGCAGGCAGTGCTTTTTTACTTCAAACTAACTATATTTTCATTTTCAAACCAAATTAAGGGTACTCACAGTGCTGTAGACATTTGTTCAGTGTCATTCAGAGCTCAGAGTGACAGAGATTAATTGACAGAGCTCCATCTTGATGAGAGAGTGATTGAGGCACACCACTCCTGGGTTTTATAGTCCCTCCCCCTCCCTCCAGCAGGGGCAGCAGAGAGAATGGGGAATTTTGTGAAAACATTAATATCTCCGTCATTTTTCATCGACGGGAAAGATCCTCGGCACACATGCGGCGGAGGGGGGCTCTGAGCAAGGTGGCCAAAAATGATGGCCGTAGGTGGCGGCGTTCTCTCGGAAATCGCAGCACAGAAGGCCAAAAGCGATCAAGAACAGAGATTTAGTAATATCTATATCACTAAAAGTCTGTTCTTGACCGGTTTTGGTCATCTGTGCTGCGATTTCCGAGAGAACACCACCACCTACGGCCGTCATTTTTGGCCACCTTGCTCAGAGCCCCCCTCCGCCGCATGTGTGCCGAGGATTTTTCCCGTCGATGAAAAATGACAGAAATATTAATGTTTTTACAAAATTCCCCATTCTCTCTGCTGCCCCCGCTGGAGGCAGGGGAAGGGACTATAAAACCAGGAAGTGGTGTGCCTCAGTTAGTCTCTGCAAGCTGGAGCTCTGTTAATTAGTCTCTGTCACTCTGAGCTCTGAATGACACTGAACAAATTTCTTCACACCTGTGAGTAAGTACCCTTAATGTGGTTTGAAAATGAAAATATGATTAGTTTGAAATAAAAAAGCACTGCCTGCAAATGGTTGTTTGGGGGGTTTGGGTTGAAGTAAAAAGGCACTCTCTTTCTCTCTCCACACCTCTCTCTCTCCCTATCCCTCTCACTTTCTCTCTCTCTCTCTCCCTATCCCTCTCACTTTCTCTCTCTCTCCCCCCCTGTCTCTCTCCCTTTTTCTCTCTCTCTCTCTCCCCACCTCCTCTCCTCTCCCCCTTCTCCTCTCCCCCCCTCTCCTCTCCCCCCTCCCCCTCTCTCCTCCCCCCCTCCCCCCTCTCTCCCACCTCTCTCTCCTCTCCTCCCCCCTCCCCCTCTCTCTCCGCTCCGCTCCTCTCCCCTCTCTCTCTCTCTCTCCTCTCCTCCCTCTCCTCTCCTCCCCTCACCCTCTTCACTCCTCTCCTCCCCCCCCCCTCTCCTCTCCTCTCTCCTCTCCCCCCCTGCCCTCTCACGGCTCCCCCTCCTCCCTTCTCCCCTCCTCCCCTCTCCTCTCCCCCCCTCTTCTCCTCCCCTCTTCTCCCCTCCTACCCTCTCCTCCCCCCCTCCTCTCCCCCCCGTCTCCTCTCTAGAGATCTCGCTCCTCTCCTCGTCATCCTCCTCCCCCCCCCTCATTCCTCTCCCCCCTCTCCTCTCGCCCCCCTCTCACCCCCTCCCCGCCGCTTCCTCTCGCCCCTCTTTTTCTCACCTCCTCCCCCTCCTCACCCCCTCTTTCCCCCTCTTCCCCTCCGCCTAAACACCGCCGGCCCCCGCACCCCTAACCCACCTTAATTCAAAATCCCCTCCCCCTCCTTCCTTCCCCCCTCCCCTTCTCCCCACCTCTCCCCCTCCTCCCGACCACCTTGATCCCCTCGCAGCACACCTCTCTCTCTCCGCCTCCCCCTCTCTTCCTGCCCCCCTCTCTCTTCCCCCCGTCTCCATCTCCCTTCCATCCCCTCCACACCCTCCCTCCCCTAAACCCCCTCCCCTCCACACCCCCTACCCTCTTCCCTCCACCCCCCCCTGCTCCCCACCTCTCCCCCCTCTCAGCACCCCCTCTCTCCCCCTCACTCTCACCCTCCCCTCCTCCCCCACCTTTCCCCTGTCACCCACCCTTCCTCTTCTCCTCATCTCCACCCCCCTCTCCCTCTTGCCCCCCTGTGTTTCTGTCTCTCTCTCTGTCTCTGTCCCTTCTCTCTCTGCCCTCACTCTCTACCCCCCCCCCTCTCTAGATGTGACTGCAAGTTGGGGGCTATGCGTCAGTAGATAGTGTGGTTAATATAATATCAAGGGGGGTAATTAGCGTGAGTGCGGGGGGGGGATAGTTAGTGTGTGTGACGCTGCATGCTGCCTCCCCCCCCCCCCCCCACAACCGCACGTTGGGGGAACAGACCCAACGGGTCTGCACTTGGTCTAGTATATATATAGCTCTCTATATATATATATATCTCTATATATACATATCTATTTATATATATAGATATATATCTATATATATCTATATATATATTATATATATATATATAGATATATATCTATATATATATTATATATTTTATATATATATATATATTATATATTATATCTATATCTATAATCTATATATATCTATTCTTTGGTCAGAGGGTGGTTATGTGTTAGCATATATAGTATTCTACATAATTCATATATATACTAGACTAAGTGGGACCCATTGTGTCCCAGCATCACACGGGAGGGCTGGTCACCAACGCAATATTCCACATCTCCACCAATTCCAATATTGATCGCCAGTGGGGGGGGGGGGGGGGGGGGCTGTCTGTTGCGCTAGTATGGGTGTTGCGGGCCGAAGGTACTGGTTTCCAGAGGGCTAGCATAGATATTGTGGGCCGAATGGATTCTTGGGCTGGCATCCAACTGTTGCAATGATTTTAAAAACCAAGCCAAGGCAAACAATTGGGCTGCAGCCACCTGACAACCAAAATTCATTTTGTGACCACAAACTTGTTAAAAAGGCGAGGCAATCAATTGGGCTACAGCCACCTGACAACCAAAATTCATTTTGTGAACACAAACTTTTTAAAAAAGGCGAGGCAAACAATTGGGCTGCAGCCACTTTAGAGCCGCATCGAGGGGACTCACCGTGGAATAGACGTGCGTTCATTGTTATTCGCAGCTCAGAGAGCCATGACCCTCTCGCTTCCTGGGTCTGGCAGAGACTGAGTGAGGCACTACACTTCCGGGTTTTATAGTCCCTCCCACTGCCGCCAGCGGGGGCAGCAGAGAGAATGGGGATTAAAAAACCCCCATTAATATCTGATTTTTCATTGATGGGAAAAATCCTCTGGTCCCGGAAGGCGGAGGGGGGCTCTGAGCAAGGTGGTCAAAAATGACGGCCGATGGTGGTGGCGTTCTCTCAGAAATCGCAGCACAGTGGGCCAAAAGCGGTCAAGATCAGACTTTTAGTAATATATATATATATATTACTATATATAATATATAGTATTATCTATATATATAGTATTCAATATATATATATATATATATATACTATATATAAGCCAACATATATATAGATTATATATTTTATACTGTATAATATATATGTTAATACTGTATGTATAATACACAGTATATATGTTAGCATATATAGTATTCTACATATGTTCACACACATATATATATTCTTTGGTCAGAGGGTGGTTATGTGTTAGCATATATAGTATTCTACATAATTCATATATATATATATATATATATGAATTATATAGTTAGCTTTTATTAGCTTGTAGTATTCTGCCTATATCATGTTATATATATATATATATAACATGATATAGGCAGAATACTACAAGCTAATAAAAGCTAACTTTGCACAGAAATTGACAGAGAATTAATATAATTTTATGCCTAGATGGAAACGGTGGTTGAAAATACGTACTCATATTCCTTTGTATTACCAAGAATTAAAAAAAATAACATATATAAACAAAAACATTTTTTTCTCTTGCCAACCATTAAAAATGGCCCTAGATAGCCGGCTGACTTCCGCATCACATGGCCGGGGCTTCATTCATTACGTTATGATGCGGGGCGGGGGCGCCGCTCCGACGTTACATTCGCTCTGCTACAATTTGCTGCAGTGTCGCCGTGCTGTTGCATTCGACAACATTGTATCCCGGCGGAGGGGGTAAGAGGAAAGCCGATTCTTCCCCTTCCACAAAACAAAACCAAACCCTGGTGGGAAAAGAAGAAAAGCAGAAGGAAGGAAGCAAGCAAGGAACAAAGAAAGGAAGAAGGAAAGAAAGAAGGAAAGAAAGAAAGAAAGAGAGAAAGAGAGGCGTTGAGCAACGCGCAGGGATGTTTCGCTCCTAAACCCAAGCTCTCACCAACGTCGCCTCCTGAAGAGCCGGAGCTGTACAATGTATCGTGACTGCATTATGAAAGATAACAAATAAACCCTTCCGCGGTTTGAACTCACTTATATACAAACACACACTCACATATAGACACACACGCGGAAAGAAAAAGGAGGAAAACGTGCAGGAAAGTAGCGGCGGAAGCGGTCTCTCTTGGCTTTGTTTTACACTGAAGACTGAAACGCGAACACGCAGCAATTTTCTTTTTTTTTTGTCGCCGGTTGGATTTTTTCCAAAGGAGGGTGCTTTATCAATTTTTCTTTAAAAAGAAAGAAACACAACAATTGGGGGAAGATCTACGCGTCCAGGCGGCGAAGGGGGCTATGTATCCGCAAGCTAGACAGTCGGTAAGTGAGTTGTGGCGGGGGCATGTTGCACGTTGCAGTTTCGCCTGGTTAATTTCACCCCCTTCGCCTTGTCCGAGCGAAAATACCGACCAGAAACTGACCGTCTCTCTACTGTACAGTACTGGAGTCATCCCGTTGCTGTTTACCGAGCATTACCAACAGTCTCCCTCCCTCCCGTCTTTAATTTTCCTAAAGCCTGTACATTCACGTTATTCTCTGCACGCTTTATTTAATTTCGAATCTCCAGAAAAAATGCTCTCGATTTATTTTAATTGTGGTATCGCGTCCGCAGTTTAAAAGAGAGATCTGCATCCATCTTCTCGTAAGATTTGTAGTTCTACCCGGATTGGCTCTGTTGTGGACTTTGTCATCTTTTGTTTCTCCTTGTTGTTGCTTTAATTTTTTTTTTGAGAAAGCCTTTTTTGGTTTTGTGTTGTCCCACCGGTATCGCCAATTAGCCGTCTGGTCTCAACATTTGAAACGAGGTACATGGAGGGAATGTTTTTTGCAGACAAATAGTTAATTTGGGAAATTAAAGATGGAGGTAGAATATATATATATATTTTTTTTTTTTTGCTTCGACCACAATTATCTTGTTTTCAAAATTGGGGAGAAGTTTTTTTTAAAAAGGATTGCATTGGGATTCTCAGGGTAAGAGAGTTACCTCCTCCTTCACGTGACCTTTAACCTATCCTTAGATCAGCATATCCAGTGTCCATTTTGTCTGCAACATTGAAGATTTATAATTGAAATCTACTGTATCAAATGTTGGATTTAAAACCTAACTCATGTCCACTGCGTCCTCAATGCTTCCCAGTAAAGCTAAAGTGACCGGGAAGGAGAACTATCGTTAGTAGGAAGGAACTGCAGATGCAGGTTCACACTGAAGATAGTTACAAAAAGCTGGAGTAACTCAGCAGGACAGGTAGCATTTCTGGAGAAAGGAAGAGGTGACATTTCGGGTCACGACCCTTATTCGGACAGGAACTATCATGTCCATTCACTGGTAGACAAAAGTGCTGGAGAAACTCAGTGGGTGCAGCAGCATCTATGGAGTGAAGGAAATGGGCTACGTTTCGGGCCGAACACTGGTTCCTTTTCCAGTGTTCAGTCAGGATGGCTGTAAAGAATGGATGGAGGAGAGAGAAGATAACCTAGCTGGGGCAATGCATACATTGTCTATTGACCTATTTATCCAATTTCATTTCCTGTGCACACTGTTCCTTCCTGGACGTGCTGGGTTATGGTTGAGGGACGATCTGAGCCTTAAAGGTCCTTCCTGTGTCTAAGCCTCTATTGATTCTGCACAGTTTATTTGAGGGAAGTCGAGGTAATTATATTTTTAAGAATAATAATTTGATAATAAGGTAATCTAATCTCTCTTCCGCCCCCCCCCCCCCCCCCCTCCAATCAGTCTGAAGAAGGGTCCTGACCCAAAACGTTGCTTATCCGTCTTCTCCTGAGATGCTGCCTGGCCCTCACTGAGTTACTCTGCAGTTTCCTGTTTCTAATTTTAACTCTACGTGACTGGGGCATTGTGCGCCAGAGATGTGGGATTGCAAGGAGTTGGAAGACTGGCTAATCTAGTCCTCAACTAGCACAGGGACACCACAGCCAGCAGTCACTCCCCTGAGAAGCTAATTCGTCAGTGAATGGGTGTTGAATCGAAGGCCACTGTGTTTTGTGTGGTTCACACTGCTGGAGAAGCCAATTCTTAATCATTTTCTTTAACTGTTGTGAGCCCTTTATATTGCTGTGGAATGCTTTGCAACCCTTACAATTTATTACGTGGTCTGTAGGAGCTGCAATCAGAACTGGATTTGGTCTTGACAGTGAATTTTGCCAAGTTTCCCCTCTCCCCAACCACACGGCAAGCGCTACTGCTATCATCACCAATGAACGTGGCACCGTTCCACAGGACTCTCTGAGCAGTTTGGCACAGGCGGTCTTCTTGCTGGCATCCCTGGCTTTGTTGCAACTCCGCAGATGGCATTTGTCTTTCAGCTGCTCTGCTGAGTGACTTTTACCCTGCACCAGGAGGGCATATTGATGGTTGATGTGATTTGGCTGCTCACCTGAGAGTAGTTTACTTGTCCAAAGTCAAAGACGCCAGTGCATTTCATAGCTGCGTCTGCAGTCTTGTCAGACAGAGCTAATAGGAATGGGAACCAGAGCGCCTTTTTTTGTCCATTGCGCAGTGATCTGCTGATTTCACACCTGGTGCTGTTGTTGAGGTCAGCTGAACGTATAGATTAATGGTTGAGCCTGGAACCATTTTGTTGGAGGGACTGCAGATGTTGGTTTAAACTGAAGATTTGACACAAAATGCTGAAGTAACTCAGCGGGACAGGCAGCATCTCTGGAGAGTAGGAACGGGTGACATTTCGGGTCGAGACAGTTCTTCTGAAGAAGGGTCTCGACCCGAAACGACAACCATTCCTTCTCTCCAGAGATGCTGTTTCTCCCGCTGATTTACTCCAGCACTTTGCGTCTACCTATCATTTTGTTAGATGTGGTTCAATCCCATATTCTTGAACTTGAACTTGATATTCCTTGAACTTGAACTTGATATTCGACTGTGAATGGATCGACTATCTTAGCCAGGGGGCAAGGTTCAAAAGATTCTTTACAACTTCCACCAATGCATAGCAGAGAGCCTTTTTTCAGGATGCATCACGGCATGGTTTGGGAATGGCACCATCCAAGATGGCAAGAAATTGCAGAGAATAGTAGATGCAGCCCAGACCATCACACAAACCATTGACTCACTTTCATTGGCTCCATTTACACTTGACGATGCCTCGGCAAGGCAGCCATCATTGGCAAGGACGGGTCTGACCCCGGTCACTCCCTCTTGTCCCCTCCCCCATCAGGCAAGGGGTATAAAAGTGTAAAAGTACACACCTCCTGATTTGGGGACAGTTTCTTCCCAGCTGTATTTGGGCAACTGAACCATTCTACCAGCAACCAGAGAGCAGTCCTAAACGACTATCTACCTTATTGATGAGGTAGATAGTCCTTGTTTGGACATTGCTGGCTTTCCGTTGCACTAAACGTTCTTCCCTTATGTATCTGTACATTGTGAATGGCTCGATTGTAATCATGTATTGTCTTTCTGCTGACTGGATAGCATGCAACATAAGCTATTCACTATACCTCTAAACACGTGACAATTAAACTTAACTAAATCTACCACATTGGAGACCCTCAGACCATCTTTAATCAGACTTTTCTGGACTTTATCTTGCACTAAACATTATTTCCTTTATCGTGTATCTGTACACAGTGGATGGACACTTAATGCTGAAATAACGTTTTGGGTTGAGACCCTTCTTCGTTCTGAAGGAACGTCACCCATTCCTTCTCTCCAGAGATGCTGCCTGTCCCGCTGAGTTACTCCAGCATTTTGTGTCCATCTTTGGTTTAAACCAGCATCTGCAGTTCCTTCCTACACTGTAGGCGGTGGATGGCTTGATCGTAATAATATATAGTCTTTCCGCTGACTGGTGAGGACACAGTGAAAGCTTTTCACTGTACCTCTGTATATGTGACAATAAACTAAACGCCATCTTTCTGTTTCCCCCTGCTTGGCTCTCAACTAGGCCGAGCTGACTTTGCAGCATCTGCCAAGATCAGTGCTCATCACCACATGAACATTGCCCAATTCAACAAGTGCTATGAAGGGGGATGGGAGGGATTATTTCCTCAGACATCGGAATTACTTGTGGCTCTGCACCCTGCTCAGCTGTGCTTCCCTGTTAGTGGCGTTGACGCATCTGTCAATTGTTATTCTAACATCAGACGACTTGACACTCTGAAGCTGTTTAAGTGAGATATTTAGCCAATTCCCTCGTCACGGTCCTGAGGTCAAATAAAGCACTTTTGTTTCGATCCCGCCTGAAATCAGATTGTTCAACATGGACTGAAACCCAAACCTCTAATCACACAGATGAAATGCAGGAGTTTACCATGGCAATTAAATAGGGCTTGACGACATGCATGCCATGGATACTGGTAACATCTGCTGCCTGACCTCCGTTAGTCCAGGCAACCCTGCCGTTGGAACCGCTTTGACATCCTGCCCCAACTTTAAATCAGTGAGGCCGTGTTCAGCTTAACAAAAAAATGAACTTGTGGTTGGATCATGACTCAGTTGTATGTAAATTGTACAGGGATAATATTCTTTGACAGTTTTGGATTTGCTGAGCCCCGTTGCAGAATGTTGGCTGACATTTGCTTGAATTTGGCACAAAATGGCCTCTGTTCGTTTTGTTTTTTTTCTGCCTGAAAAAGTTCTCTGCGTGGTGAAGGTCGGTGGTTTCCAGGTGTGATGAACCAAAGGGACCTGAATTTTTATTCAATCAATCAGAAGGCTTTTTTTTAAATAAAGAAAAAGAGTCAAAGTGTTGGAGTAACTCAGTGCGTCAGGCAGCGTCTCTGGAGAACATGGACAGGCAAATTTTGGGTCGACATTATTCCAGTTCCTTGTGATTACAGAAAGCTTATTTAACGACTTGACATTTTTCCCTTCACTGGATTGTGAAGCAAAGCATCAGGGAGAGATTGAGATCTTGTCAAGGTGATTGAGAACTAGTGTGGTTGGGGGAGTGGGGGAGGTGATTTGTAATAAAAACTGAAGGTGCTGGTTTGTGCCAAAGCCAAAGATAGACACAAAATGCTGCAGTAACTCAGTGGGTCAGGCAGCATCTCTGGAGAAAATGGACAGGTGACGTTTCGGGTCGGGACCCTTCTTCAGACTGGCATGTTGGTGTTGTAACCTTCAACTCCACCCCGGGCCTGGTTCCTGCTCTGCAGACGTCAAAAGGCTTTATTTTTAAATTGCGTCGATCGTTTTAATTTTAAGCAAATCCTTTAAGCTTCAGGCAATCGGAAGAATGATGGGGTTTGTTAATTGTCAAATTAGTTAAATTTGGTTACAATACAATAGAAGTGCCAGAATTTAATCATTGTGGCTCTTGTAGGACGAGGCACGGAAAAGAAAATCAAGCAGGGATCACTGACCTTTGTCAAGTGATTCCTACATGTGCCAGCTGACATTAGTGAAGAGGAGGATTTTAACTGGAATGCTCTTCGCAGCAGAATTGCCCAGCTTCTATTCTCTCTCTGCGCTCCCTTGGGTCATATCTCAACGTGTAACATAATCTGTTAGGCTGTATGCTGGAGTGAGTTACTGCTGTCCGAGAAGTTAAAAGAGAATATTTCCAGGGTTCATTGTGTAAGATTTATCTGCGCGCATGCTATTTTCCCTGACATTTTAAAGGTTTGCCCAACTTTATCGTCACCTTGTTGTTCGTCTGCAGAGCAAAATAGGCTTTCCCTATTATCAAAAAAAAATCCCATCCTGTGGCCATTTAGCTTCTCAAGTGCCCTCTGGATGGCTTGTGGTAAAAGCGCTAATTTAGCAATTCAGCCATGAATGTCCTTCAGAGCCTGAATTACTGCGCTTGTGTACAAATGGGAGCTTTGGGAGTTATCGCGTGCATTTGTCATTTGCAGTCTGATTTGGATGAGCTTGGAAGAAATCAGTTGCCTATTCCCAGGATGTGCAAGGAACAAGCACTTAAGATTGTCTACCTTGTCATTGTCTCACCCGAGCATAGATTGTAGAACTGGGGTTTTTTTTCCCTTTCGGATTGAAAATAATAAACACTAGAATATGTTCGCTCATTCCCTTTTGTCCTTTGAATATTTTATTCCGCTTGAGAAAATTCAACGGTCGGTGATGAAAATGTTATTTCAAGTACCCGGTGTCAGCACTTGTGGCTTGCAAAAAAAACACAAGTGTCGTCTGAAGCATAGTCTATTTTGATTATTAATGTGTCCTGGCTTCAGGGCCCTCAAATTCTAAGGTTGGTAATTCACTGCGGAAAAATAAAATTGATTTTCTTTTCAAACCCCCCCCCCCCCCCATTTAAAAATGAAGGACAACAATTTGTTCTGTATCAATTTCAACTGGTTCTTGGCACAGGTTTAACTTGTGTGTTTGAGTTGGTAATCAGCAATCCAGAATGATTGTGGTTCCTCAGAAGTCTTCCATCCCCCACTGTGGGAATGTTGGCCTGATTTGGAAACCAAGATGCAAACTAGTCAAGGCGTAATAGGTTTTTGGACAAACATAAGACAATACAGCACAGGATCAGGCCCTTCGGCACACAATGTCAGTGCTGAACATGATGCCAAGATAAACTGATCTCATCTGCCTGTATGTGATCCATATCCCTCCATTCCCTGCATTTCCATGTGTCCGTCTAAAAGCCCCTCAATGGCACTATCCTATCCTCCTCCCACTACCATGCCTGACTGTATATTCCAGGCACCCACTACCCTCTCTGTAGGGGGGAGAAGCTTACCCAGCACATCTCTTGAAACATTGCCCTCTAATCTGAGGTTTACCACTGTGAGAGGGGGAAAGGGTTCTGATTGTCTGCCAAATCTCTGCCTCCCATAATTTTATATACTCTGGCCTTGCAGAGAAAACAATCCGAAGGGTCCAGACCCAAAATATCACCCATCCTTTTTCTCCAGAGATGCTGCCTGACGTGCTGAGTTTCTCCAGCACTTTGCGTCTATCCTTTTCCAGCCTCTCCTTGTAGCTAATACCTGCTAATCCAGGCAACGTTCTGGTAAACCTCTTCTGCACCTTTTCTAAATCCTCCACATCCTGTAATGGGGGCGACATGATTTGATTCCCTCTGCAGCAATGTTGTACCAATAATGTGTAGCAGCAGCAGCAGCAGCAGCAGCAGCAGCATTGGACTCAAAAGCCCTCCTGGGACAAGTTCAGGCGGAGCCGAAATGTCTGATCTCTTTGGCAGCTGAAACGGGAGCTGAACAGGTGATTGTTTATGGACTTTGGCAAGGGCGGTGGGTTTGCACTCTGATTCCACTTCTATCAGGGCTTTGTGTTTGGCATGATTGTGCGTGCCAGTATGTGCATTGAGGGTAAGCTTTGGTATAGTCCACAATCATGGACGTACCTTGTCCTCACCAGTGAAATGACCACGTGTGTGTGTGTGTGGGTTACTGGCCACTTGAGTTAGGATATCCAAGATGGGGTATCCTGGCTGGAGTGGGATATCGTTCAGACGATTTACAAAGTAGACATATTTACCAGCATTAAAAATAGAAAAATGCATGGAATCTGAATATAGAAAATAGGTGCAGGAGTAGGCCATTCGGCCATTCAATATGATCATGGCTGATTATCCAACTCGGTATCCTGTACCTGCCTTCTCTCCATACCCCCTGATCCCCTTAGCCACAAGGGCCGCATCTAACTCCCTCTTAAATATAGCCAATGAACTGGCCTCAACTACCTTCTGTGGCAGGGAGTTCCAGAGATTCACCGCTCTCTGTGTGAAAAATCTCGGTCCTAAAGGATTTCCCCTTTATCCTTAAACTGTGACCCCTTGTCCTGGACTTCCCCAACATCGGGAACAATCTTCCTGCATCTAGCCTGTCCAACCCCTTAAGAATTTTGTAAGTTTCTATAAGATCCCCCTTCAATCTCCTAAATTCTAGCGAGTACAAGCCGAATCTAACCAGTCGTTCTTCATATGAAAGTCCTGACATCCCAGGAATCAGTCTGGAATATCCCAGTTTAAGAAATAGTTTAGTTTAGAGATATAGCGCTGAAACAGGCTCTTCGGCCCACCAAGTCCGTGCTGACCAGCAATCCCCACACACTAACTCTATCCTACGCATCAGGGTAGGCAAGGTAGGCAGTGCGTGCCCTGGCTAAAATAATAAAAGAGTAATTATTAAATATAAATAGTAAAGATTTCCAATTCATTCACTAAATATGATTTTTAAGGGTCGATTGACTACCCAGTGCCTACCCTGAGCAATTACTCACGGCACGTATTGTATTGTATTCAAATTTATTGTCATTGTCTCAGTTAGAGACAACGAAATGAATTTCCCTTACAGGCAGTATCATAAAAATAAAAATAAATAATAATAAATAATAAAACATATAAAAAATAAAATAGAATTTTAAAAAAAGCACAAACACTGAAAGTCCACGACACAACATAACACAATGGCACCAAGGTGAGGAAGGCACCATAGTCCAGCCAGCCTCCCCTCCGTTCTTCCCAGATGTTCACTCGTGGTCAAGGCCTTCCTAGCACCCGCAGTCACCGCTACGCACGCTAGTGACAATTTACAATTGCACCAAGCCAATTAATCTACAAGCCTGTGCGTCTTTGGAGTGTGAGAGGAAGCCGGAGCTCCCAGAGAAAACCCACTCGGTCACGGAGAGAAGGCACAGACAGCACCTAGTCAGGATCAAACCTAGGTCTGTCGGGCAACAGATGCAAATAGGTGCAAAAGCAGCTGAACAGGAGTTCTGTCAGGACTTCACTGAGAAAAGGAGTTGAGATTTTTTTCACCTCCTCTGAACAATCCTTTTGTTATTGTTCAAGAAGGAACAGCAGATGCTGGAAAATCGAAGGTACACAAAAATGCTGGAGAAACTCAGTGGGCGCAGCAGCATCTATGGAGCGAAGGAAATAGGTACCGTTTCGGGCCGAAACCCTTCTTCAGACTGATAGGGGGACTGATAACTCCCTTTGTTATTCACTGGTCTTCACCACCTCTTTCTTTTGGAACTTAACCACTTGTGCCACAATCTCTCCTATCTTATTTGTTCTCTCTGCCCCTCCTCTTTTCTTTGCAATATAACTTTTTCCCTCTGTATCCCATTTTCCAGAAGAGAGGTTATTGACATCGAGCATTAACTCTATTTCACCTGCCACAGATGCCACCCTACCTGCTGAGTACTTCCAGCATTGTCTACCTTTATGTAAAACGCATCCAAGTGTTGGAGTAAATCCGTGGGCCAAGCAGTATCTGTGGAAGGATTTGACAGGCGATGTTTTGGGTCGGGCTGTTGTCTGTCCTTTCCTTCTACAGATGTTGCCTGACCTGCAATATTTGTTCTTCCATCACTTTGCGTTTTGCATCTTTTATGGATCTTCTGGCTGATGACGTGTTCGCTGTTGGTGTCGATTGCCGTGTGGAAAAGTCAACGTGGATTGTTTTGGGGGATTTTGCTTCTCTTTTTGAATAGAAATAATCTGTCTGCCTTGGGTTCAATGTGACCAATGCGTGCTGCTTCCACTCAGTTGGAAACTGGTTGCCACTTTACAGAGGCCATTACCTGCAAACTTGCACGCGTTTCGGGGTGTGGGCGGAAGATAGAGCACCTGGAGGAAACCCACGTGGTGACAGGTAGAGCGTGCAAACTCCACACACAGCAGCTCTGGTCGGTATCCCAGGTCTCTGGCACTATGAGCCAGCTGCGCCACTGTGCTGCCATTCCTGATGCTCTTCAGCAGATGTTGGCTGTATTTGCTAGATTGTGTGGTACGCAGCAAATGGAGTTTCTGCATCTGTTTGACATTGATGTCAGCCAGTAAGTGTTAGCTTGAGGGTCGCAGCCAGCCTCCGAGCTGGTTTCCCGTAGCCTAACGCAAGACCCGGCAGACCTCAGCCCACAGCAGGAAGCTGCTGAACCTGTCCCTGCTCGGAGAACCAGTGCACCACACCCTGGGAGGGATAGCCGCCTAGCTGACCCGGACTCATCCGCCAGCGACCGGGAGGATGGAGCCGGCAAGGAGCAGGGACGGTACGAGAGGAGAGGGAACCAGGGCCTGCCCTACCGCGCTCTCTAGGCTGGCTGCGGCAGGCTCCCCTGGTTGACAAAGGTGGATGGGTGGGGAAAGGGACGTCGGTTCGTACGTCGAGCCGCACATCCAAGGGAAGGCGAAGGCCAACGGTCCGTAGTAGCCGGGGCTTTGCCTGGAACGGGCACCGCTCATAATAACTAGAGCGTGGCTTTGAAAATGGTGCCAAAGCATGGAGCCACTTGCACGTGGGATCAATAGACTATTTCTGTACAATTTGCTAATCGGTTATGTGCTTGGCTATGGCAATACTGTACTGGACTGTTTGTAAGAAAAGCGTTTCATTGTGTGTTTACACTTTGCACTTGTGACAATTCAAAGCACCATTGAACCATCACACCGTCAGTGACTGTCCCCCGGTACTTGCATGAATCTGCAGTAGTCGGCTAGTATTAACAGTGAAGATAGACACAATATGCTGGAGTAACTCAACGGGACAGGCAGCATCTCTGGATGGAAGGAATGGGTGACGCTTCGGGTCGAGACTGGAAATGTCACCCATTCCTTCTGAGCAGAGATGCTGCCTGTCCCGCTGAGTTACTCCAGCGTTTGTGTCTACCGTCGGTGTAAACCAGCATCAACAGATCCCTCCTGCCGTATTAGCAGTGCCCCTGGACTAACTCATGAGAAAAGCAATCAACCAAGTCTCTGTGTTGCTTGTTTGACGATGATCATAGATCATAGTTGGAGTAACTCAGCGGGACAGGCAACATCTCTGGAGAGAAGGAATGGGTGATGTTTCGGTTCGGTACCCTTCTTCAGACTGGCATCTCCACCCGAAACGTCACCTATTCCTTCTATCCAGAGATGCTGCCTGTCCCGCTGAATTACTCCAGCTTTCTATGTCAATCTTTGGTTTGAAGCGGCATCTGCAGTTCATTCCTACACGTAGATTATAGCTTGCCGCATTGGTAAAAATTAGCAGCACATGAATAATGGTCTTTGATATGAAATTTCAGGCCCAGTTTTACCTCTAGTATGATTTAACCTGCGATCTACACCAATTAAAATCTAACTGCGAGCATGCAGTACTGATGTGTGGGTGGGTGGGGGAGGGGTAAGAGTGCTGTCTGCTTTCCACACTATTGTTCTTCAGCATAAGCATGTGAGATGATAAAATGAACATTGTATCCTCCAGCCCCTCCTCCAGCACAGTAGTTTGCTTTACAGATGGCAATGCTGATTGAAATCGTGACGCTAGGATCCTGGCAACCTGCCAGCATTCTGTGCCAAAGTCTGCCTCCTCCGTTGGGTGCTAGCAGGTGTACCTGTTCAGGGCAGTCCGGCTTTGGCCTGTAACATATGCATCTTGACCTCTCGCTGCTACAGGCGTGGAGCTGCCGAGCGCTTGCAGGGCTGGGATTTGCTCATCTCAAAAGTGCTCCATTACCATTTGATCACCAGACTGCCAAGTATTCAAAGAATATTCTGGTACATTAAAGAAACAGCCGATCTTGCAGCTTTATCTTTGGTGGACTTTGGGCACAACTTGAGATGTCTTGACCAGCAAATAAGTAAGTAAGTTTATTGGCCAAGTATTCACATACAAGGAATTTGCTTTGGTGCTCCGCCCACAAGTAACAGCATGACATACAGTGACAGTTACGAATGACTCCGAAAACACTAAACATTAATAATAATAAAACATTAATGATAAAACATCATTGATCAAGGATGTGAACCAACAAAATACCAGATCAAAGGGAGGCTACAGATTTTTGGCTGTTGAGTAGAGCAACTACTCGTCGATAAAAACTGTTTGTTTGTATTCAGATGTTTGTGTTCAGAAGCTGTTTTACATACCAGCTTCATGGTATGGTAATCCAGAGATTCTTTCTGCCTAGAGATAATTTTTCGATTATCTTGAATCTGCTAAAGGGTCAGATTTATTGAGAGAAACCTGCTGGGAAATCTATTGCTGCTCCTGTCTTTCGAATGCTTCAGTAGCTCAATGTCTGGCCTAGATTGATTAGTAGGACTGGATGTTACAATCCCTAAGGTTTTTCACTACAATTGACATTTGGTATTCTTGGGGATGACCACTAGGTGATTTTTGCTACCAATCAGACGCATCTTCGGTTGTGTACCTCAACGTCACTGGGTGTTTCGGCCTTTTATCACGAGACACCCTCAGTCGAGGCAGGCCCACCGCAGGGAGATCAGACCTGGGTGTGTGTCTTATGGGACGACAGATGGCACAATGGGCTAAGTGTTCGGCTGGCAATCGGAAGGTAGCCGGTTCGAATCCCGCTTGGAGTTGTGTCCTTGGGCAAGACACTTCACCCACCTTTGCCTGTGTGTGAATGTGTGTGAGTGATTGGTGGTGGTCGGAGGGGCCGTAGGCGCAGATTGGCAGCCACGCTTCCGTCAGTCTGCCCCAGGGCAGCTGTGGCTACAGAAGTAGCTTACCACCACCGAGTGTGACTGAGGAGTGAATGAATAATGCGATGTAAAGCGCCTTGAGTATTAGAAAGGCGCTATATAAATCCCATCCATTATTATTATTATTATGGTTAGCCTCTAGACGGTCACATGGCAGCCCAGACAGCATCTTTTCTCTTCAGCCACAGTCAGTGACTGCTCCATTCGGTTTTTTTCCTTCCATGAGGTTGGAACTCACTTGGAGGATAATTCAGCATTAATAACTGTATGTTGTAGGTTTTGATGAACCCAGTGATTCTTTCATTGAATTTGGGGTTGATATCTACCTTTTTGGACAACTTTTCAATTGTTGTTTGCTTCACGTTTGTTTCTCTCAAGTTGTTGACTCGGGTGAAGCGTGCTTTGAATATGTTCTCGCCGTCCTTTTAACTGGGAGCCACTGGAAGGATGTCATGGCATGATGAGGTGACTCGGTTAAATTGGTACCTCACCCGCGCACATTTTCGCCCTTTACTTCATCGCAGGCCTTGCACTTCAGGACAATCCGTGTTGAAGAGAAACTGGCAACCATCAATAGAAAAGTGTTGATGGAGGAAACACTGAGTGGCTTTGTCTGTAACAGTGGGGCTTTAAGCCCAGTTGTACCATTGCTATGGGCCACTGCTCTCATCATGGCTCATGCCAGCTAACTGAACATAGGCATGCAGTATGGAGAGGGCACTTCAGCCCAATTTGTTCTTGCTGACCAAGGTGCCCCATCTAAGCTTGTCCCATTTGCCTGTATTTGGCCAATACACTTCTGAACCTTTCCTATCCATACAAATGTTGTTACTGCACCTGCCAGAAATACCTCCTCAGGCAGCTCATTCCATACACCCACCATTCTTGGGTTCCTATTAAACCTTTCCCCACTTACCTTCAACTGATGTCCTCTGGTTCTTCATTCACCTACCCTGGGTAAACAACTTTGTGCATCTACGCCATCAACTCCTCTAATGCCGACATAAATGGACATTCCAACCGTGTGATCACCAAGTTGTGTTGAGTACCGATTCCACAAAAGACTAACTCTCCATGCGAGCCATTGAATTTGACTGTTTTCCCACCATTTTGTTCAGGATTTATTGTGGGAGTATTTGGAAATCAAAGAGCGATAATTGCCTTTTACTGACAGGAGCCAGTAGATCACATTAGTTTCAGGATACAGCACGGAAACAGGCCCTTCGACCCACCGAGTTCGCGCCGACCAGCGAGCACCCCATACACAAGCACTATCCTATACACTAGAGACCATTTAGGATCTTTACAGAGGCCTGTTAACCTATGACCCTGTAATTCTTTGAAGTGTGGGAGGAAACTGGAGCACTCGGAGAATATCCACACGGTCACGGGTAAAACGTATAAACTCTGCACAGACAGCACCCGTAGTCGGGATCGAACCCAGGTCACTGGCGCTGTAAGGCAGCAACTGTACCACTGCCCATGTACTGCAAATGACACAGTGAAGAATTCTAAAGCTTCACTGTGTGTTCCTGTTACTTTAGGTAAACACTGTACTGAGAATACACAAACTACTCTTGTATTTAACTGCAAATTATCGGGTGACTTTAAGTCTCCACGCTCTGATGGCTATCATAAGAGAAACAAGTTGAGCAAAGTTTTTTTTGGTACAGATCCCAGTGGATAGGTTTCAACCTGGGCTAGAGAATCACTTTACAAGTGAAGTTGTATTTGATTACACATGCACCTTGTACCTTGTATTGAATGAAAAGCTGTTCTGTTGCACCTCCTCCAGTAACCCATGTTTGGTCCTGACCTCCAGTGGTGTTTGTGTGGAGTTTCCACATTCTCCCTGTGCCCACGTGCACCTTTCCCCTGTTTCCCAGTTTCCTCCCACATCTCGAAGACGTGCTAGTTGTCTAACGTACTGACAAATAAATAATGAAGTTCTTGGCGTTCAGCTGTTCTAAGTAAGTTCCATTGTTCTGTTGTTGGTATAATTAAACACATGTGATTCTGGAGCTGGTTAATTGGCCACTGTTAAAGTGTGGTATTGGTATTTTGGGAATTAATGGGTATGTGAAAGAATATTTGGAGGATTCAAAAGCTACTTGGACAGGTACATGGATAGGAAAGGTTTAGAAGGAAATGGGCCAAATGCAGTTTGGCTGGAAGAACTGTTTAAGTGACTCTCTATGATTCTAAAAGACTGCAGGAAACAAATGGGGAAGCGGGATAGCCCTGAGAGCAGGCATAGACACGGTGGGCTGCATGGCCTCTGTTACAAGAAAAAGTGAGCATAAACATGAGAAGGCTTGCATTCATATGGAATGGTGCCAGTGTCTCAGCCACCCCAAGGTTTTGCTTCAAGTGCAATCATGTACGCAAATGCTTCAACCATGTTTGCACATCAAAATAACATTGCCGCAAGGGAATACTCACTGCTCTTGGATCCCAGGTGTGCTGGGCTTTGGCTTAAAGCCTCGTCAACAGGTACCCAAGAGTGCAGCGCTGAAGCATCAGCTGAGATTGTGTACTCCAATTGTAGAATCGAGCCAAGTCGTAACCCCCTAATCAAAGCCCAGAGTGCAATTAACTTAACCCAGTTCCCAGTGTACTGGACCAAGTAACTTGAGGATTGTAGAGCACGCTATAGAAACATAGAAAATAGGTGCAGGAGGAGGCCATTCGGCCCTTCGAGCCAGCACCGCCATTCATTGTGATCATGGCTGATCGTCCCCTATCAATAACCCGTGCCTGCCTTCTCCCCATATCCCTTCATTCCACTAGCCCCTAGAACTCTATCTAACTCTTAAATCCATCCAGTGATTTGGCCTTCACTGCCCTCTGTGGCAGGGAATTCCATAAATTCACAACTCCCTGGGTGAAATTTTTTTTTCTCACCTCAGTCTTAAATGACCTCCCCTTTATTCTAAGACTCTGGCTCCTGGTTCTGGACTCGCCCCACATTGGGAACATGTCTATCCAGTGGAGTTGTGGGAAGCCCAGTGGCGCAACTGGTAGAGCCGGATCGATCTCAACTCCGGGTGCTGTCTGTATCGAGTTTATGTTCTTGCCGTGACTGCGTGTTTTTCCCCGGGATGATCTGGTTTCCTCCCACATCCCAAAGACGTGCAGGTTTGTAGGTTAATTGGCCTCTGTAAAATTGCCCCTACTGTGCAGGAAGTGGATGGGGAAAGTGGGCTGTGTGTGAATGGGAGCCGTTAGCAGGTAGACTAAAGAATGTGGGGGTTGTGAAATGTAGAGTAGAGGGCTGATTCCAACTGGTCAGCTTGGTATTTCCTCCAGTCCCAGGGCAGGAAGAAATAAAGGGAAAAAGGACCAAGCTGAGAAAATTGTAGATGGTTGACTGATGCCAACTGAGAAAACACGTTAGATACAAAATGCAGGAGTAACTCAGCGGGACAGACAACATCTCTGGAGACAAGGAATGGGTGACGTTTTGGGTCGAGACCCTTCTTCAGACTAAGAATCGGGTGAGGGAAACTGGAGAAATTGGACGGGTAAGGTGTGCAAACAACAGATCATAGCAGACAATGATCAAGGAAATGTAGAATAGTTCATTGTTGGCTGAGGGGAAGGTGACAACGAGGCAGACAAACAGTGCTCGAGTCTTCCTTCACGCGAGAAATCAAGTTATCTGAGCTTGTAGAATTTAAGGTTCAGGTCAGAGTCTAGAAAGCTGCACTGTGCCAGATAGAAGATGAATTACTGTTCCACAAGATTGCTTTGGATCTCAATGTGACCGTACAGGAGGTCACCTGGAGTATTGTGCACAGTTTTGGTCTCCCAAATTTGAGGAAGGACATTCTTGCTTTGAGGGAGTGCAGCGTAGGTTCACAAGGTTAATTCCCGGAATAGCGGGACTGACATATGTTGATAGAATGGAGCGGCTGGGCTTGTATACTCTGGAATTTAGAAGGATGAGAGGCTATCTTATTGAAGCATATAAGATTATTAAGGGATTGGACAGGCTAGAGGCAGGAAACGTGTTCCCAATGTTGGGGGAGTCAAGAACCAGGGGCCACAGTTTAAGAACACGGGCATTTAGAACGGAGATGAGGAAAAACGTTTTTACCCAGAGAGTTGTGAATCTGTGGAATTCTCTGCCTCGGAATGCAGTGGAGGCCAATTCTCTGGATGCTTTCAAGAGAGAGTTAGATAGAGCTCTTAAAGATAGCGGAGTCAGGGGATATGGTGAGAAGGCAGGAACGGGGTACTGAATGTGGATGATCGGCCATGATCACAGTGAATGGCGGTGCTGGCTAGAAGGGCCGAATGGCCTCCTCTACACCGATTGTCTATTGTTTGTTGCCATGGACTCTGACCAGTTCAGCTTATCCCTGTTAGACACAAAATGCTGGAGTAACCCGGACAGGTGGCACCTCTGGAAAATCTCCAGAGTTACTCCAGCATTTTGTGTCTCCCTTCGATTTGAACCAGCATCTGCAGTTCTTTCCTACACCTTATCCCTGTGTTCACCTTGGCTTTTCCTGAAGAGACATCCCCTCCCCCTCCTCTCTGCAGCTTTGCAAGCTAATTCTGTTGCCGTTTTGTGTTCTAACGAAGGGTCTACGACCTGAAACGTTGACTCCTGTTTCTCTTCCCACAAACGGGGCCAGACCAGCTGAGAATGTCCAGTGTTTTTGGTTTCTGTTATAAAGCTGGTTGGGCTCAGATCTTCTGAGATGGAGTTGGGAAAGGGCAATTCATCCAATGTTAGCCTTTAACTTTCCGATCAAAGGGTATTGCTTTACTGTGTGTAGGGGGGGGGAACTGCAGATGCTCATTCAAACCGAAGACACAAAAGGCTGGAGTAATTCAACGGGTCAGGTAGCATCTCTGGAGAAAAAGAATAGGTGACATTTCAGGGTCAAGGACCAGGTGACCAGTGAAAGTGTGGCAGATAGAAGGTGGTGACTACTTTCCACCACCCAGAAAACCCATCACCGGGGGGGTGCTTTATCCATCTCTCACCCATCAGGCTTTCTTGCCCCCACCTCTCTTCCCGCGCCCATCATCAGTTTGAAGAAAAGTTCTGACCCGAGACATCACCTATCCATGTTCTCCAAAGATGCTGACTGTCCTGTTGAATTACACCCACCCTTCATTTTTTGTTGTAAACTAGCATCTGTAGTTCTACTCTCTTCTTAATTATATTATCTGTAAAAACATGGTTCTCACCAGCTTGTATATGCGCGTCAATTCCTGATGAGGGTCCTTCATGTTAGTTCAGGGCACGAGTTGCACAGGGAGCCCAACATGACATCTTCAGTTTAAGTGACGTTAAAGTGTGTTCCTGCTGCCAGCATAACTACCTTTATCAAAGCAGTGGGTGCTGATTGCTATCTCAAAGTGGTCATGGTTATGAAGTCTATGCAGTGATTAATAAATGTTTCTGGGCAAACTGCTGATAGAGTGAGGGGGAGGGAGAGAGAATCGCTACTAATGTTCGAAAATAAAAGAGCTGGAAGTGAGAAGACCAGGACCATAATTTTTCACCCATTCTTTTTCTCCAGAGATGCTGCCTGATCCGTTGACTTACTCCAGCACTTTTGGACTGGACTGTTCTATGCCCACTTGAGAAGGCAGCGAGGACAGGGCCTTGGTTTAAAGCCTCCATTTAAAAGATGGATCTCTTCAGTGTAGTGCAGTTTCATGAATACCACGGTGTGTTAGCGTAGTTTTTGGAGTCGTAGATGTGTGAATTACTCTTAGCCAGCTAACCAAAGCCAGCTGATTGCGTGTGTGTGTTACCAGCAAACCCCGTAGCTAGCAGAGACGAACAATGCTGTGAACTGCATGGGAGAATGTTCATGTTCTTGTAACTCGCTGTAGGAGAGTTTCATTACTGATTAACCAAGTAACTCTTAACAAAAAACGGACAGCTGAGCAAGTTTTATAGTCTTTTTGAATGTGTGCATGTAGGTAATAAATCTAAAAACTTAAATTAGCCTTTAATGTTTTGTTCATTCCCTGAACGTGAAGTGACAGCTTTGAAGAAGAACTCTGTCTCCCAGTTCAATGTTTATCAATGAGCAATACTTGTGCAACTGCACAGCGCAGGGTTATTTCTAGCTATTCAGTGCACCAAAGAAAAAATGTGCAAAAAAAAAAGTTAGCATCGTCAGAGATTTTAGTTAATTAATTTTGATATTGTTACAGGTCATTAATTCCAGAGTAAACCTGGTGCCTTGTGAGAGAGCAGTGTCGAGCCTCAGTTCGCACAGACTACAGGCATGGCTGACTTGGAGATGGTGCCACAGAGTTTTAATAGATTGATTTGCGGGATAAGGAGTCATGCTTTTCCTTTCCGAAACACTTGAGGAGGTTCAACCTTAACTCTGAAGATTAGAAGATTGAGTGTTGATCTCTTTGAAGAAAGGCTAAGGCGGGACAGTGGCGCAGCGGTAGAGTTGTTGCCTTACAGCGCCAGAGACTCTGGTACAATCATGACTACGAGTGCTGTTTCTTCGGAGTTTGTGCATTCTCCGAGTTCCCTTCCACACCCAAAGACGTACAGGTTTGTAGGCTGTAACCCCTGTCCCATGGTCCGAGTTCATTCCAAGAGCTCTCCCGAGTTTAAAAAAAATCGAACTCGTGGTAAGCAGGGAGAATGAACGTAGCGGGTACGTCGGAGCTCGGGGACGTCTCTTAGCGCTAACGGCAGGTACTCGGGAAGTCTCGCTAACGGCAGATAAGCACGGGAAGACTCGTGAAGATTTTTCAACGTGATGAAAAATGTCCACGAGAGCCCCGAGTACCGACGAGTGGCCATTACCATAAAACTCCGTGTTCGAATCAGGGCAAACTCGGGAGAGCTCTTGGAATGAACTCTTACTGTGGGACGGGTTTAATTGGCTTCAGTAAATTGTCTCTAGTGTGTAGGATAGTGCGAATGTACGGGGTGATTGCTGGTCAGATGGTGGGCTGAAAGGCATATTTTCATGCAGTATCTCTAAAAGTCCAACAGTAAATAAAGACTCCAGAGGTAGATGTCTTGAGGTTACCTGCCACATCATTTTATCCTGCTTCTCCCCTCTTCCAGCTTTCTTCTCTTCCTTCCCCCCCCCCCAGCAATCAGTCTGAAGTCTGAAGAAGGATCCCTATATCTGTTCGCCAGAGATGCTGCCAGAACTACTGAGTTACTCCAGCACTTTGTGTCCTGCTATGTATGGAGGTTGTGTCTTGCAAGCAAAAGCATAACAAATAAGACACGAGGAACTGCAAATGTTGGAATCTTGTGTAAAACACCAATGCAGCAGGTCAGGTAGCATCTCGGGGGGGAGGGAAGGGAAGGGGAAAGAGTCCCAACCCAAAAGTCATCTGTCCATTTCCACCATAGATGCTGCCTGACCCACAGGGTAACCACAGCATTTTTAATTTGAAATAACAAATAAGACCAGGAATGGACCATTTGGCCCTTGGAGAATGCTCTACCATTAATACATCCTTTACAGTAAAAGTGATTCCTGGCACCAGTCCATTGAAAATCAATGAAGAACAAGAAGCCATCATGTCAGTTAAAATGTCAGTCATTTAGAACTGAGATGCAATGAGGAATTGTTTTGTTTTTTTGTGGCTGGGGGGGGGGGGGGGGGGGGGGGGAGAATATCTACCTTGGTGGGCAATGGATGCCAAGTGTAATCAGGCTTAAAATTTTCATCTTTTAGTTCAGTTTGAGGCTGATTTTTTTGTTTTTTGTGTCCTTATTTAACTAATATTTGCCTTTTTCAGTTAAAATAACTTAAGTCAAGAAGGTCGATGGCTTTAAATAGAAATACAGAAATAAATTAGTTTGAGCTTTGCCGTATTGAGTCATAAAGCATGGAAACAGGCCCTTCGCCCAACTCCATGCTGACCAAGCTGTTCCATTTGCCCGCATTTGGCCAATATCTCTCCAAACCCCTCCTATTCACGTTCCTGTCTGTGTCTTTAAATGTGTTTGTGCCTGCCTCAACTATATCTTCTGACAGCTCATACCATATACCCACCACTGTCTGTGTCGGGGGGAATAAACGTGTCGGGTTCCTATTAAATCTTTCCCCTCTCTCCTCAAACCTATGTCCTCTGGCTTTTGATTCCCCCACTCTAGGTAAAACATTTTGTCCATTCATCTACTTTAGAGTTTAGATGAATGAGGGGGTACCTCATTGAAACTTACTGAATAGTGAAAGGCCTGGATAGAGTGGATGTGGAGAGGATGTTTCCACTAGTGGGAGAGTCCAGGATCAGAGGTCATAGTCTCAGAATTAAAGGATTTTCCTTTAGGAAGGAGATGAGGAGGAATTTCTTTAGTCAGAGGTGGAATTCATTGCCACAGAAGGCTGCAGATGCCAAGTTAATGGATATTTTTTAAGGCAGGGATAGATAGATTCTTGATTAGTATGGGTGTCAGGGATTTTAGGGAGAATGGGGTTAAGAAAGAAAGAAAGATAGATCAGCCATGATGGGCAGAATGGCCTAATTCTGCTCCTACCACTTATGAACTTGTGAGCTTCAGCACAATTGCAAAAACCTACTGCTTTCTCTCCAAATTCCATCTACACTCTTTTTCTTCTGATATTTTGCGAACACTAACCAGAAAGCAAATGGGTTTGGTTCATGGACCAGGAGCATGTTAAAAGCCTTGTGCGCAATTCTCAAAAGTGAAAGGAATCCAAAATGTGTATTCTGTATGCTTGCCTTTTATTGCTGGCAAGAAATAAACACATTTCCAGGTTGGTCTTTGCGAGTGTTTCTGTTTTTTATTGATCAAAACCAAATGTGAATACCAACTATAAACAAGTCTGAGGTTAACATTTGGTCGATGGGATCCAGGATTAAGGGGATTGGGGAAGAAAGTGATTTTGAAGCCACCACACCGTCACTGAATGATGAAGCAGCCTCGTAGGGCTTTGCACTTTGCCCCCATTCTTGCGTTATGTTTCCTATTATTTATAGTCGCGGAGACGAGGGTAATCTCTGGCCCAGATCCCAGTCTGATTTCAGGAGTCAGCTGGTCGCTGTTAATGCAA
The DNA here is from genome assembly GCF_010909765.2 of Amblyraja radiata. NCBI lineage: Eukaryota > Metazoa > Chordata > Chondrichthyes > Rajiformes > Rajidae > Amblyraja > Amblyraja radiata. The sequence continues at coordinate 7,735,379 of NC_045984.1, forward strand.
TTGGTGTGTTCATTAAGCTCCAGTCTCTGGGTTATGTTGCCCTGGATTGTTTATCAGTGGCTCCTTCAGGCTCTCCGTTAGTATTCGGAGTTGAGGTAAGACTGCATTTAGCTGTAATTATTTTCACCTTGTCGAGTATTCAACATTAAAGGGGTATCAAGGGGGTACTTTAGCCCATGAGATTGCGTTGCTGCGTGAGTTGCCTCCCTTGGGGAACATGAGGTCATGCGTTTGGGTTGGTGAGAAGTGAATAGATATTCGTGTTCGGCTTGCTTTCTCACCAAGCTTTTGACATTATGGGACCTGCATTGAAGCTGACTTCAATTAGAATTTTCGCTCATTTGAAATGTGTAAATGTAGACCACATTAACCAAACCCCATTACGATGGGTAAACGAGCCATTTGCATGAAATTTTACTTTCCACGTTGACATTTGGCTTATTGATCTGATCAAAAATTCCCCTCTACTGTCGACATAATTGGATGGCTCACTTTGTGATGTGAGTCATTGCTAGCAGAACATTATTGTGGTTTAAGATGCTTTGGCAGTTGAGCATGTATTGTCACTCTTGGGAGTCTGGGCCTTGATTATTTCCATTCAGTGCAAATTTAAAACTGGAGACTGTATTGTGGGACTGTTTATCTATTGCCCACTCAATTAGTTGTAAGTAATGATGCAATACAACAGGAGACATTGTTAATGAGGATAGGGGGTGAAATGGGTTAATGCCTCAGTTCTTTGGTTGAAACTGTTCTGGTGATGCATGTGCCACCATAGAAAGGTAGAAATAGATGCAGGAGTAGGCCATTAGGCCCTTCGAGCCAGCATCGCCATTCAATATAATCATGGCTGATCATCCAAAATCATTACCCCGTTCCTGCTTTCTCCTCATATTGCTTGATTCCGTTAGCCCCAATAGCTCAATCGGACACTCTCTTGAAAACATCCAGTAAATTGGCCTCCACTGTCTTCTGTGGCAGAGAATTCCACAGATTCACAACTCTCTGGGTGAAAAAGTGTTTTCCCCCACCAGTCTTAATTCCTAAAGTGTGACCCCTGGTTCTGGACTCTCCCAATATCAGGAACATTTTTTCATCTAGCCTGTCCAATCCCTTAAGAATTTTATTTTTCTATGATCCCCTCTCATCCATATGTTGTACATATGGACTTCAGTAAGGCCTTTGACAAGGTTCCTCATGGAAGGTTGGTTAAGAAGGTTCAATGGTTGGGTATTAATGGTGGAGTAGCAAGATGGATTCAACAGTGGCTGAATGGGAGATGCCAGAGAGTAATGGTGGATGGTTGTTTGTCAGGTTGGAGGCCAGTGACTAGTGGGGTGCCACAGGGATCTGTGTTGGGTCCACTGTTGTTTGTCATGTACATCAATGATCTGGATGATGGTGTGGTAAATTGGATTAGTAAGTATGCAGATGATACTAAGATAGGTGGGGTTGTGGATAATGAAGTAGATTTTCAAAGTCTACAGAGAGATTTATGCCAGTTGGAAGAGTGGGCTGAAAGATGGCAGATGGAGTTTAATGCTGATAAGTGTGAGGTGCTACATCTTGGCAGGACAAATCAAAATAGGACGTACATGGTAAATGGTAGGAATTGAAGAATGCAGGTGAACAGAGGGATCTGGGAATAACTGCACAGTTCCCTGAAAGTGGAATCTCATGTAGATAGGGTGGTAAAGAAAGCTTTTGGTGTGCTGGCCTTTATAAATCAGAGCATTGAGTATAGAAGTTGGGATGTAATGTTAAAATTGTACAAGGCATTGGTGAGGCCAATTCTGGTATGGTGTACAATTTTGGTTGCCTAATTATAGGAAGGATGTCAACAAAATAGAGAGAGTACAGAGGAGATTTACTAGAATGTTGCCTGGGTTTCAGCAACTAAGTTACAGAGAAAGGTTGAACAAGTTAGAGCTTTATTCTTTGGAGCGCAGAAGGTTAAGGGGGAACTTGATAGAGGTCTTTAAAATGATAAGAGGGATAGACAGAGTTGACGTGGATAAGCTTTTCCCACTGAGTAGGGAAGATTCAAACAAGGGGACATGACTTGAGAATTAAGGGACTGAAGTTTAGGGGTAACATGAGGGGGAACCTTTACTCAGAGAGTGGTGGCTGTGTGGAATGAACTTCCAGTGAAGGTTGCGGAGGCAGGTTCGTTTTTATCATTTAAAAATAAATTGGATAGTTATATGGACGGGAAAGGAATGGAGGGTTATGGTCTGAGTGCAGGTATATGGGACTAGGGGAGAATACGTGTTCGGCACGGACTAGAAGGGTCGAGATGGCCTGTTTCCATGCTGTAATTGTTATATGGTTATATTATATGGTTATATAAATTCTAGTGAATATAAGCCCAGTCGATCCATTCTTTACAGTAAGCAGAGTAGGATTGGTGTAGGATGTCGCCATTTTGGGTGGAGTGGATGAAATTCAGCATTTCTTCATTTGGACAAACTCAGTTGGAGAAAAGGCAACACGTAATGCTTGAAGGTGTGGAAAGGAACTGTGGATGCTGGTATATACGCAAGATAGACACTAAGTGCTGGAGTGACTCAGCGCATTAGTCAGCATCTCTGGAGAAAGTGGTTGGTTGAAGGTGTCCTGGCAGGGCAGGTGTTAGATTAAACATCCTGTCGTTCTTTGCACCCTGTAATCCCACGGACACCAATGCACAGAACGATTTTGTTCTTGTTGATGTTGGCCAGAATGTGGGGCTACATCTTGTTTAGTGTGGAAACAGGCTCTTCTGCCCACTGAGTCTGTACTGACCAACGATAACCCATTCATGCTTGTTCTATGATGTCCCAGTTTCGCATCCAACACACTTGGAGCAATTTATCTAACTTCAAGTAACCCTTGCATCCCCTCTCTCTTGTGGTCTCCCCCCCCTCCCCCCCCCTCCCCCCCCGGCTATCCTACTAGTTTCATTCTCGTCCTGTTGAATTTCATTGTCTGCTTAACTCGTTATCACCTTGCCCACAGCCAACAATGGACCATTGTGGTCTCCACCTCTCCTTCACCATTATTACTTTTTTTTGCATATCTTTAGTTAATTTGTTCTATATCACCGTCAATATTTCTCGTTTCCCTTTCCCCTGACTCTCGGTCTGAAGAAGGGTCTTGACCCAAAATGTTGCCTATTCCCTTTCTCCAGAGATGATGCCTGACCCGCTGAGTTACTCCAGCTTTTTGTGTCTCCTATCTCTGATATTTTGTTGTGTTTGATATGAAGGGCGATTGGCTTCCTGCTCCAATTGTGCTGAACTTGTTGACAATAGATGGGATCTGTGTGGGGAAATCCTCAGATGGCTATCCTTGTGTAATGCACACAAAATAAAATCATCTCCTGTCCATTGAGGACATGCAAGATAACAAGTGGTTGGATGCCCGAACATGGAAGAATATTTTGGTTTCTACGAGTTCTTCCTGCAATTCTGATAAAGGGAGCAACCAAGAAGTCCTTGCCACTTGAATGGTTGTTTTGTGAAAACTACTCCAGCATTCTGTGTCTATCTTCAGTGTTAACCAGCATCTGCAGTTCTTTCCTACATGTTTTGTGGAAAATCCACTGTCTATTGATGTCTGTAGCCCTTCCCCAAAACTCATTATTGCAAAGATAGCTTCCAGTTGGAACACCGTGTTTCCAGCATCGCTGGTGTAAAGTAACCACTCTGTGACAAAAAGCAAAACTTTATGGGCCTGAAAGAACATGATGTACTGTTGATGTTGAATCTGATGTCTAATCTATACTGTGTCTGCATCTGGTGCAGTTTGTCTCCAAGCCTTGTCCCGGCACCTGGTGCTGTATTCTGCGTTCAATCTAGATAGTAACTCTGTCAATAAAGGTATCACTTCAAAATGAGCGTTAATAATTTAAGGCCTTTGCAGTGTAAATAAGGGCAGTAAAAGGGACTTTCAAGGTCTGAAGAATAACAAGTCACTAATATCGGAGGCTGCAAGCTGAAATAACAACCTTTTGGATTTGAAGGAATTGAACAGTGGTGCAACAGAGCACAGTGTAAAATGGCGTATTCATACTTAGGATTTAGTTCTGATGTTAAGCGAATGAACTGGTTTATAGAAGGCAAACTTTGTTCTCGTGAACTTCTTCATACAAGAGACATCTTCTCTGATATGCCTAGCTATGGTCATGGGTGCGAAAGACTGGGAATCATTTGGGAACTGATTAGATACTATGCTGATGGAGCATGGTTGGAGGTTGTTATTGGTGGTTCATATCAGTATAGATCCAGCAGCTATTGGAGCTAAACACAAAATGCTGGAGTAACTCAGCGGTAGATAAGGATTGGGTGAGGTTTTGGGTAGAGACCCTTCAGATCGAAGAAGGGTCTCAACCCAAAATGTCACTTATTCCTTCTCCAGAGATACTCCAGCATTTTAAGTCTATCTTTGGTATAAACCAGCATCTGCAGTTCCTTCCAACACATTTTAGCAGATATTGGTGTTGCATAGCCACATGGTCATTTGCTTTGGGGTCAGATCAACCTTGGATAATTTTCAAACGAATTGCTGCTTAGTAAATTGATCTCCTTTAGCTAGAATCTGTATTGGATCCCACTTCTCCTCAAGGGTTTCCTCCTTTTCCTACCTGCCAGCATTAATCCTTGGGGGAGGGTTCCAAAGGCGCCAATACCAAGTGACCTTGGTAGATTGTTTCACCATGGGGTGTTGAACAGGAACATGATATTCAAAAATGGGAGACATTTGTGTTCCGACTAACATCTGCACATGGGCGGCACGGTGGCGCAGTGATAGAGTTGCTGGCTTATGGCGCCGTTGACCCGGGTTCGATCCAAACTACGTGTGCTGTCTGTACGGAGTTTGTACGTTCTCCCCGTGACTGCTTGGTTTTCCTCCGAGATCTTCGGTTTCTTCCCACAATCCAAAGATGTGGGGTTTGCTGGTCGGCGAGGCCTCGGTGGGCTGAAGGGCCTGTTTCCCCGCTATATCTCTAAACTAACCTAAATACTCATCACACACAGGGTAGCTGGAAAAAAGTGAGAAACGTTTTTGGATATTTTCTGAAATGAACATAGAATGAAAGTGAGCAGTTCTGTGAGTTGTTCCACCCTTCCCCCAGGTCATGGCTGAGTTTGTCCGAATTCCACATGCCTTCCTAACCATATATTTTTTTCAGTTTGCAAAACTGTACCCGTCATATTTAATGTTAACTATTGCTTTAGCATCAATTGCTGTTTGCTGTACAGTGTCTGCAAATTGAATCTTGGAAAGCAAAGAGAAATGATTCTGTGTGGGAGAGCTCTTTCTCCTGCTCAAGACGCAGGCATGTTGGACTAGTGTAGATGGTGTATGTTGTTCGGAATGACCAAGTTGGGCCGAAGGGCCTGTTTCCACGCCATATCACTCTATGATATTATAAGTAGCAATGAAAAGTGTTCTCGGGAGGTGTTGAGAAAGTGCAGGGTCTCTATATTACATAGTTAGCCTAAATTCACTCTTGTACCAAAGGCAACAGTTAAGTTTGGGATTTTCCTTTGAAGCAATCAATAGAATTAATTTACTGTACATCCAGAAGATTCTTGTGTTCTATTGCTAGTAAATTTGCACACATTGATGCTGACATTTTTTCAATTATCTTTGTTCATAATCATAGATTTGAGGAGTATTTGTTTGCATGTTGTGGTTTATATCCAGTAGCAGAGGGACAAATTCAACCCTGTGGAACTAAAATTGCTTGTTAGTCTGTAACGTTAACAAAATGCAACGAGTAGATTTAATGACGATTGCTTAGTAAATTGAAACTTGAATTATAAAAAATCATCTGCTTGGATCATGTCCTTCTGGGCATCTTGCTCATGTGACACCAGCCATGTAGCAATGTGGTGGACGTTTAAACGCCTTGAAAGGGCCATGCAAGCTCGTCATGGAAAGACATCTGAGAAGAGTAACTGCCTGCCTTATGATGTTCTGTTCTCTATTGCTTTATGTGGTTTGCCATGGGTGTGCGCAAGGGTCCTAGGAAGAGGCATTTTGCCTTGGGTTTAGTTTAGGTTATGTTTAGAGATACAGCGTGGAAGCAGGCCCTTCGGCCCACCGAGTCCCTGCCGACCAACAATCATCTGTACGCAAGTTCTATGTTATCCCAGTTTCTCATCCACTCCCTGCACACTAGGGGCAATGTACAAAGCTCATTAATCTACAAACCTGCATTTCTTTGGGATGTGGGGGGGGGGGGGTAACCGGAGCACCCAGGGAAAATCCATGTGATCACAGGGAGCATGTGAAAAATCTGTGCAGGCGGCACCTGTATTCAGGATCGAACCCGAGTCTCTGGCGCTGTGGGGCGACAGCTCTACCGCTGCTCCTCCACTGTGCCTCCCTACTGTGTGTCGTAGGTTCCCCTTGCGAAGGGATGGCTTGTTTACCAGCTCAGCCTGAGCCCATGGGCTTTAGTTATTTGTTACTGCTTTCCATTTCATGCATGGGTAGAGGATGACATCAGTCATCAAATGTCTCCTGCCAGGTTTACTAAGAAAGACTTTGAGAAAACAATTCAATACGTGGGAACCAAGCAGGCTAATTAAGATATCATCAAATGGTGCAAAAAAGAGATGACAAAGTATTTTAAGATTGCTTTCCACTAGAACAACAGCTGTTAAATGACCTTTATTTACCAGAGCGTGGTTGCCATTTTGATTGCCGTTTGCATAGTTGCTGAGGTAATCCTTCTTGGAGCAGATGTTGACGATGGCCATTTCACAAGAATGTCAAAATGAAGGGTTGTAAGCAATTCCTAAGATGCTATTAATCAGATTTATGCCACGAAAAGGCCAAGGTATTCTCGCTTCATCACTGTACCACAAAATGTAACGTGAGATTTATCATTGCTACTGTAATTTTGATATTTTCCCGAAGATATTGGGATGATTTATTGAATCTCTGCCGCTTCACCCTGCCAACTCATAGTGAGGGCGTACATATTTAGGCAAAACACCAACCCATGGAACCGTTATCTTTTTTTTTCAAGGAGGAAGGCAGTGTTTATGGAAAAATACCAAAATAAATGTGTTTTTAGTGCAGCGTGAAACAAGGATTCCAAGAGGTGGGGGTGGGGGGAGGAGGAGAAAGGTGGTGGAAAAGAGATGGGTGCATTTTTCTTAAACTGGGTATTCAAAGCAAGGCTTAAATGTTGATAGCACGTTTGGCATGGTAGGAAGGATCTTTTAGACTAATGACTTTAACCTCTCAGTTCAAAGATGTCTTGCTCACAGTTGAAAGGTTTTTATAATGTGGGGATTTATCACGAGCTGAATTTTAGTTTAGTTTAGAGATACAGCGCGAAAACGGGCTCTCGGCCTACTGAGTTCGCGCCGACCAGCCCACGAACACTCTCCTCCACACCAAGGACAATTTGCAATTTTAATCGAGCCAAGTAGCTTACAAAACTCTACATTTGTGGCGTGCGGGAGGCCGGAGCTTCTGGAGAAAACCCACGCAGGTCATGGGGAAAATGTACAAACTCCATACAGACAGCACCCGTACACTGAATCAAACCTGGGTCTTTGGCGCTGTGAGTCAGCAACTCTACTGCTGTGCCGCCCATTAATTTGGCTTATCTCTTGGTGCAGGAGTATTAAAAGGCAAGGCATAGTGGTGCTATTTTGTCATTTTGGAATTAAGTTTTAAAATTATTTGATGAATCTTTTCGCGATGAGCAATGTCAACGTGATTCCAGTGAAGAGAATGTCATGTACATTTAAATGAGGGGATTGATGTTCAGGTTCAATTTCAATTTAACATTTGCAGACTGGGCCAGTAAAGAGGTGAATCTCTGAAAGAGTTCCCCTTTACAATCAATGGGATTGCTTGAGTAATTGCCTCGATCCACAGGAGAGAGGTTTGGATCCAGGTTTTTGAATGGATATTATGGATTGGCAGGACAGATTTAATAACATGCAAACCGTAGATCAATGGTTCATTATTGTCAAATGTACAGATGTTCAGTGAAATTATTTCTTATTGCATGTAGTTCAGCATTGCAATACCTAAGCACAATCCCCGATTAGTAAAACGAGCATAGAAATAGTCCACTCAGACTGCATGCAAGAGTCGCCAGGTTTTGGCTCCGTTTTCAATGTCCAGTCCGGTCTGGGAGCAGTGCCTGATCCCGGTGAACCCCAGGCAGCTGCCATGCCTCCAGTCATCACCTCCATCCAGATTGTCCTATCCTTGTGACTATGGTGTTCCGACTTAACTTTATCCCTGGGTTTTGGAAATATCCAGTAGAATGGGAAACGAAGCAAGGCAATTGTGCATTTAGCTCTTTACACAAAATGCTGGAATAACTCAGGCAGCATCTCTGGATGGAAGGAATGGGTGACGTTTCCCATTCCTTCTATCCAGAGATGCTGCATGTCCCGCTGAGTCAGAATTTTGTGTCTATCTTCGGTGTAAACCAGCATCTGCAGTTCCTTCCTTTATGTTTAGCTCTTATGAAATCTGTGTTTTCTGGTGTTGCTTGGAGCTTTCTGTCATTGGCAGGGGGATTAATTTAGTGGGACAATAAATGAAGATCACCCGGTTATGTTGGGTTTAAGTGCAGGTTGCCTTCAGTTTGCTGAAGGGCAAAGTGCCCCTCGTTGAAGGTAATATGCTGGTGTAATGTTGCTGATGAAAGGAGTTAAAAGTATTGACTGGATTGTGGAATCTGCCACTGGTTTCTGAGGTGGTGAATTTAGGATGATTTTATCCAATACGGTCTTGCTGGACAAGAGCAGACGCTGTAGGATGACATACAAAATGATAAGCCTTGTCCTTCAGCAGCAAATTAATGGGCATGTCACAGTTAAACTTAATCCGGATTTTGGTGCTGAAGTTGGTTTTCATGTTGTTTCATGTAAAGCCCCTGTCCCACTTTCACGACCTAATTGGCGACCTCTCCCGAGTTTGCCCTTGACTCATACTCGCAGAATGGTCGCCACAAGGTCATAGGAGGTCTTCGTAACTCTTCCTCATGCTCGTGAGTGGTCTCCACGTACTCGTGGCCTCAAGTAGGTCGCGGAGTTTTCTCCAGCCTGATAACAAATGCCCACGAGTAAAAATAAAAGATCAGCATGGAAAAAATTGATACTTTTTACTCGTAGGAGGGTCGTAGGTAGGTCGTAGTAGGTCGTGATGGTTGTCGTAGGTAGTCGTAGGTCGGTAACTGGCCCGAGAAAAAAAATGCAAACATGACATTTTATCATGTGATCATTTTCCACTCGTAGCTAGTCGTAGTTGGTCTTAGGTGTGGAAGATTGAGGTCAGAGAGGGGTCATAGACATAGTCGTAGGAGGTATTTTACTTTGGCGAGTCAACACGACCTTGACTTTTTTTTTCAACTTGTCTAGGGTCTAAACTCGTGGATTAGGTCGTCCAAGTGGGACAGGCTCTTAAACAGATTCCTCTAGGGATGGGTTGTGTGGGAAAGAGAAGCATTCATGATTTATTGCTTTCCCTACCCCCACCCATGTTCTTCTGTCACACAGCAAGAGGCGACAATCCAAGTGACTGTCCTATCAGCCCTTCCACGTTGATCTGAAGACCAACCTCAGAAAGTAATCTCTTCAGCGGTGCCATTGTGAAGAGACTTCAAGTTCTTGAATGTAAATTTTTTTTTTTTTAAAGCACGGGAGGTTAAAGAAATAACTTGGTTAAGAGGTTAGTTTTCATGTTGAATGGATACGGTTGCAGGGGGTAGAAGCTGAGCTCCACAAAGCCCTGAACTGGCCAGACCGGGCAGCAGAGCAGTTCTGGGCATGATATTGGAAAGTATGTTTGGCTTTTGGAGGTGGAAGGAAGGTGTATATTTCCCAAAGTAGTAACTGGATGTTGAAGACTAAATTAGTGGGATTCCACAGACTAGAATTGTATCTGGAATATCGCAGGTATTTCACATTTAAAAGGTATTGTTTGATACAATTTTCAAGACCTTAATGGTGCCTGTTAGGATGGACTTTTTTTTGCTGTTTCGATGTGAACCAAATTATTCTCGAAATTAATTCAGGCCTTTTCTGGAGTAGAATTGGGGAAACGGCCTTATTTTCAGAGGGTGGAAAAACTCACAACTATTGGAAATGGTAATTGATGCCAAGTCAACTGTAAATTTTTAATCGAGAATGGATAGATTTTTAACCCAAGGTTTATGGCCATAATATGGAGTTGTGTTATTGATCCGCTGTGATTTAAAGGGACGTGTTTGAAGGGCTCGGAAGCCTGTCTGATCTCCGTTCTATTTTGACATTGCGATTATGAAGCCGCAGCAGTTCTGGAGATAAATCGATGTATTGTTCGTGCTGGATTAAAGCTTTATTAATGCTGCCTATTGAGGGCATTCATTTCAATGGGCCGAGCATTAGTGGAAATCTGTGACTACAATCGATGCTTTCTGTCTTTTTAAAACCAAAATGATGGAAATAAACTCAATGGAGAAATGAAAGTTGAAATCAACTGTAAAGCTTCAGCAAGTGGTTTACTGAATTCTTGTAAATGTTCGCATTCCAGACATGGCTGACCCTTGAACTTTCTTCCTCATTTGTTACCCATTCACAGTTTAGGTGACTTAACGGTGTGCTGTGCCTGCTGGAGGGTTTATGGAGGTCGACAAAATATTTCCAGCTTCGCTGAACGGGTAGCCTCACAAAGTAAAATGTGTTTGCAGTCAGTGGTAGTGTGTTGAATTGCGTTAGATGATTACAATGCAGGACTGTCCAAGCTCCAGTAGTTTAGAGATACAACGCGGAAATGGGCCCTTCGGCCCACCCAGTCCGCAGTGACCATATAACCATATACGGAAACAGGCCATCTCGGCCCTTCTAGTCCGTGCCGAACACTTATTCTCCCCTAGTCCCATCTACCTGCACTCAGACCATAACCCTCCATTCCTTTCCCGTCCATATACCTATCCAATTTATTTTTAAATGATAAAATCGAACCTGCCTCCACCACTTCCACTCATTCCAATCAGCTACCACTCTCTGAGTAAAGAAGTTCCCCCTCATGTTACCCCTAAACTTCTGTCCCTTAATTCTCAAGTCATGTCCTCTTGTTTGAATCTTCCCTACTCTCAATGGGAAAAGCTTATCCACGTCAACTGTCTATCCCTCTCATCATTTTAAAGACCTCTATCAAGTCCCCCCCCTTAACCTTCTGCGCTCCAAAGAATAAAGACCTAACTTGTTCAACCTTTCTCTGTAACTTAGTTGCTGAAACCCAGGCAACATTTCTAGTATATCTCCTCTGTACTCTCTCTATTTTGTTGACATCCTTCCTATAATATAATTAGGCGACCAAAATTGTACACCATACTCCAGAATTGGCCTCACCAATGCCTTGTACAATTTTAACATTACATCCCAACTTCTATACTCAATGCTCTGATTTATAGAGGCCAGCACACCAAACGCTTTCTTTACCACCCTATCTTCATGAGATTCCACCTTCAGGGAACTATGCACAGTTATTCCTAGATCCCTCTGTTCAACTGCATTCCTCAATTCACTACCATTTACCATGTACGTCCTATTTTGATTTATCCTGCCAAGATGTAACACTTATCAGCATCACTGATCTTTGATCCCCGCGCATTAACACTACCCTACACGTACATGGGCCATTTTTAACATTTTTATAGTAACCAATAAACCTACAAACCCATACGCCTTTGGAGTGTGGGAGGAAACCCGCGCAGGTCATGGAAGGAACGTCCAAACTCCATACAGACAACACCTGCAGTTGGGGTCTAACCCGGGTCTACATGAAGCGCTGGAGTAACTCAGCAGGTCAAGCAGCATTTCTGAAGAAAAAGGATGGCTGAAGTTCTGGGTCGGGGCCCTTCTTCAGACTGAATCAGGGAGTCAGGGCGGATCCAACTTTTTGGAAAGCTAGAAATGATGGAGAGGATATTTTTAAAAGACATTTGGACAGATATATGGACATGAAAGGTTCAAGAGAGCTATGAGCTGCGTGCAGGCAAATGGGATTAGCCCAGTATGCCTACTTGGTTGGCATAGGCAAGGTGGACTGTATATAGAAATAAAAAACTGGAAATGCTGGTTAATGCCAAAGATAGACACAAAGTGGTGGAGTAACTCAACGGGTCAGGCAGTGTCTCTGGAGGCAAAGGTGTTTTGTGTCGGGATCTTCAGTCCGGAAAACATGACGCCTGTTTGGTTGAGAGTAGTCGCCCAAAGAGTCGCACCTTTTTCTGGTCGCCACTGGATTTTCAACATTTTGGAAATTTTCTGCGACCTGCTGTGACTATGACGGGTGCCGGCAAGTCGCCGAAAAAATAGCGTAAGTGGGACAGGCCGTTGGGAGTGTTCAAGGCCTGTTAAAGAAGATAATAAAAAGTTGCCTTCACTTTGCAAATGGCAGCAACCGCATTAGTATTGCAGACCAGCGAAGCAAGCTATACTTTGGAGTGTGAATTTCTTTTATGTTTGTTTTAGCAGCAGATTTTTATTCAAGTGGCTGGAGCTTGACATTACCACATAGCAGCATCTGTTTAGGCATACTCTGATTGTAATCGTAATGGCTGCTTCCAGCACCGGGGGGAAAGATATGAACATTGGACTTAAAGGTTATTTAAAGGTCGCTGATGATATTGATTTCAATTCTTTTCAATAATGAATATGAGCAAAGTTCAGGGTTATATATTTCTTGTGTGCTGAAGATGAATGAGCCAGTCTGGGTTAAGGCATCTCTAGCTGAGCCCTTTTGTCCTTATCTTCATTATTATTCTCCTGTTCTTTTCCTCAGCTTTTCTGTGTAATCTAATTCTTTCCATGCATGTCATTTTGTTCTTTGCCTGTTGCTTCATTAGTTTGAAGAGCAGGGATTATTCCCAGCATCTGGGCCAATATCTACCCATTAGTTAACATTGAAATAATAATAAAACATTAAGTACTGGAGTAACTCAGCAGGTCAGGCAGTATTCTTGGAGAATATGGATCGACAACGGTTTAGGTTGGCACTCTTCTGTGTGAAGAAAGGCCCCTACCTGAAACGTCACCAATCGTGCCCTATCGGGATGCCGCCTAACCTGCTGAGTTCCTCCAGCACTTTGCCTTTTTTTTTTTGTAAAATAAGATCGGCAGCTCCTTGTTTATGTAAATAAAAAGATCTATTTGGTCGTTGTCACATTGCAACAACATCTCTGCAAATTGACTGCTGTTTCTAACATGACTCTGTGGTTCAGAACTATTTGAGTAAGTTTGGCAGCTTCAGAAAAGCATCTTGTGCGAGGTGCTATGTAAATGCAAGGACTGCTCTAATGCGAACAGCTGTAATTAAGGTTGCCAGGTCTATCCACTTCAGATTCTATTGTAACTTTCTGTCAATGTTAAATTCAACACTGCCTCAGTACAATTGTTTCGTGAGTCCTTGACATCTGTACCTGTGATCGCTCTCCTGTGTGCAATTAGTGGCGCTCCAGGCAGGTGATTTGATACTTAGTTGGCTCAAATGAATGTTTCTGAATAATTTTCCCAATACGCTCTGTTAAAATGTTTTGCATGGTTTGCTGAAATTAAGTTGTCCAATCTCTGTAATAAACGCAGACAGCGCTGGCTTGTCGATTGAAATGTCAAGTGTTTTCCCATATCACTGCATTCCGCAGAATTTGTACGTGCTCAAAAGGTGTACCTGGGTCTTGCACTTTCATGTATGGAATCTTGAGTTGCCCTCTGAAGAATGATGTTTAGATTTATGTAGGAAAAACTCCAGATGCTGGTTTTCTCAACCCGAAACATTACCCCATCCTTTTTTTCAGAGATGCTGGCTGTCCGGCTGAGTTATTCCAGTCATAGAGCGATACAGTGTGGAAACAGGCCCTTTGGTCCAACTTGCCCACACCTGCCAACGTGTCCCAACTACACTAGTCCCACCTGCCTGCGTTTGGTCCATATCCCTCCAACCCTGTCCTTTCCATGTACCTGTCTAACTGTTTCTTAAATGTTGGGATAGTCCCAGCCTCAACAACCTCATCTGGCAGCTTGTTCCATACACCCACCACCCTTTGTGTGAAAAAGATACCTCTCAGATTCCTATTAAATCTTTTCCCTTTCACCTTGAACCTATATCCTCCTGTCCTCCATTCCCCTACTCTGGCAAGAGACTTTGTGCATCACCCCGATCTATTCCTCTCATAAATTTGTATACCCCTATAAGATCACCCCTCATCCTCCTGCGCTCCAAGGAATAGAGACCCCTACAGAACCTGTCCCTATAGCTCAGACCATCTCGCCCTGGCAACATCCTCGTAAATCTCTGAACCCTTTCAAGCAAGACAATATCTTTCCTTATAACATGGTGCCCAGAACCAAACGCAAGAAGGGTCGTGACCCGAAACGTCACCCATTCCTTCTCTCCAGAGATGCTGCCTGTCCCGCTGAGTTACTCCTGCTTTTTGCGTCTAACTTCGGTTTAAACCAGCATCTGCAGTTCCTTCTTATACAATATTCTAAATGCGGTCTCTTCTCCAACTGCAACAAGACCTTCCAACTTCTATACTCTGATGAAGGCCACTGTGCCAAAAGCCTTTTGACTACCTGTGATTCGATCTTCAAGGAACAATGTACCTGCACTCCCAGATCCCTCTGCTCGACAACAATCCCCAGAGGCCTACCATTCATTGTGTCGGTCCTGCCCTTGTTAGACGTCCCAAAATGCAACACCTCGTACTACTCTGTATTAAATTCCATCAACCATTCCTCAGCCCACCTGGCCAATCGATCCCAATCCTGCTGCAATCTTTCACAACTATCTGCAAAACCACCTACTTTTGTTTCATCTGCAAACTTGCTTCTCCTGCCCTGTATGTTCTCATCCAAATCATCGATGTAGATGTACAAACAGCAACTGGCCTAACACCAAACCCTGAGGCACACCACTAGTCACAGGATCGATCTAATGTTTAGTTTGAGTTTAGTTTTGAAGTACAACGCGATAAAGGCCTCGGGGCCTACCGAGTCTGCACTGACCAGTGACCCCCACACAGTAACATTTTCCTACATACACTGTAGGCACAATTTGCAATTTTACTGAGCCAGTCCACCTACAAACCTGTACGTCTGTGGAGTGTGTGAGGAAACTGGAGATCCCGGGGAAAAAAACCCACGCAGGTCACGGGGAGACCGTACACACTCAGCACAGAGGGCACCTGTAGTCAGGATCAAACCCAAGTCTCCGGCGCTGTGAGGCTGCAGTTCTACTGCTGCACCACCATGCCGCCTTGTTGAGGCGAATCGGGTAAACCACTGAATGGTTTCTGTTAAAATATGAAAACCAAGGTCCAAAACATTTTTAAACAAAATAAAAATGGGACAATCTGACACGAGTATTGGCACAGTGTGTGAATGTGTTGTCCTCTTCTCTCATGGGCCATCAAAATGTGATGGGGTGGACTGGTTCTTTGAACCTCTCTATTCTCCAATAGTTCCTTAGCACCATGATGCAGCTTTTATGCATCTGTACTGATCTGCTATATATTTTAGAAACAAATAATTAAATCTTGTAAAGTGTATATGTTTGTGAAGGACTTTAGGTTGCCATCCTGAGTTGTATTGGCTCAGAATGTATGCTTAATTAGGTCTAGCGATTAATGATGTACATGTAATTAGTGCAACCTCAAGACCAGGTGAAATTTGGCACGACATGCTTCTGGTAAAATTGCAAACTTGGTTTTCAAAGTCAGATGAAAACACAGGGTCCACAATATCTGAAGAAGTGTGTTGACCAGACACGCCCTCTGTCCATTTTATCTCTGGGTGCTGCCTGACCTGCTGAGGTACACCAGCACTTTGTCTTTTGGTGTTTTTTTTTTTTTAAAGCATCTGCAATTACTTGTTTCAACATTCTTGTTTTCAGAACAATAATAGTATCCTAAAAAATGGAAATTAAGTTAAGAAGGGCTGAATTGCACCTTTCATCTTGAAAGCCAGATAGGAGTTATCTGTCCAGTGGCGGAGACCATTTCACCAAAAAGAACTGTACTTATGTCAGCTATATATGGGTTTTGGTTTTAGTTTTGATTAGTTCTTGGTTCTTGGCCCACTGAATCATGCTGACAATCGATACTAGTTCTATCTTATCCAGCTTTCTCAACCACTCCCTACATAAGGGTCAATTTACAGAGGCCTATTATCTTTGGGACGTGGCAGGAAATCGGAGCACCCGGAGGAAACCCATGTGGTCACGGAGAATGTGCAAACTCCACACAAACAGCACCCAAGTTCAGGATCGAACCCGGGTCTGTGGCACTGAGGCGGCGGCTCTACCACTGTGCTGCCCTGATACTTTAATACTTCAATCAAGTCTTCTCGGCCGTTTGTGCTTTTTACAGTAAATATCCTTGAGTCTCCTAATTCTCCATATGATTCCATGACACTGTTCCAGGTGCAAATTAGGACTAGATTGTTGAAGCCACCACATACATGATGGTTCCATCGTCTACCACCATTAAATATAAAATCCATCCATTACTACTTGACTATCCACTCACCAAGTTTATCCTTTGCCTGGTTTTCCCCATCTTTCTCACCCCCCCCCCCCCCCCCCGCCCATAACCTTTCTTGACTGCCCGACTAACTCCCCAAAATATAATAAAACTAAATATTGGAGCATCTCATATTTTGCTTGGGCAGCTTCCATCCCTGTGGTATAACTAACTTCCAGTAACCCCTACATTTCCTCTCTCTCTCTGTCTCTCTCTCTCTCCATCCCTCCCCCACCTAAGTCCCACCAGATTCCCGTTCTCACCTAGTAAACAGCTAACAATAATAACTTTAATAATAACTTTATTTATAAAGCACTTTAAACAACCGCAGTTGCCACAAAGTGCTGTACATGAGAACTCATGGACAAAAAGTTATTACAAACCATTAAAAACCGTAAAACGAAGGACTAAAAAACAGTAAAAATTAAAAGACATTAAAAGCACTAAGAACAGGAGCATTGTCTCAGCCAGTGTCGAAAGCCAGAGAATAAAAATGAGTTTTTAGGGAGGATTTGAAGGTGTTCCAGAGTGCCGGAGCAGCAACAGAAAAGGCTCTATCCCCTCTGAGCTTCCGCTTAGACCTTGGTACCTCAAGGAGCAGCTGATCAGCTGACCTGAGGCACCGGGCAGGAGCATATAGGTGGAGCAGCTCAGAGAGGTAAGGCGGGGCGAGCCCATTCAACGATTTGAAAACAAATAAAATAATTTTAAAATGAACTCGAAAGTGCACTGGGAGCCAGTGAAGGGAGGCCAAAATTGGCGTAATGTGCTCCCTCTTTCGAGTTCCGGTTAAAAGGCGAGCGGCAGCATTTTGAACCAGCTGGAGACTAGCCAATGAAGCTCGTGCGACTCCAGAGTAGAGTGCGTTACAGTAATCCAGCCTAGATGTAATAAAGGCATGGATTACTGTTTCAAAATGCTGCCGCTCGAGGATGGGCTTCACCTTTGCCAGCTTCCTTGGGTGAAAGAAGCTGGACTTAACCACCGCGCCTATTTGTTTATCTAGTTTAAAATCACCGTCCATCCTAAAACCCAGGTTTAAAACTGTTGGCTTTACGGACAATGCCAGTGGACCCAAGTCAACAAAGGGAGGTTCACGGCAGCCATTGGGGCCAAACAAAATCACCTCTGTCTTTTTTTCATTAAGCCCCAGAAAGTTTAAGGCCATCCAGGACTTAATGTCCTCAAGACAAGACAGAAGTGATTTTAGAGAATAGTCGTCTTCAATGGCCTGTTTCCTTTATCTTCATTACTTTTTTTGCACATCTTTCATTCTTTTTGTTCTATATCTCACTACATGACTGTCTGTATCTAGTCGACCCAAAACGTCACCTATTTTCCCCAGAGATGCTCTCTGACCCGCAGAGTAACTCCAGATTTTTGTATCTATCTTCAATCAAAATGTTTTTTTCCTTCTCTGAGAAGGGTGGCGGAAGTGTAAAGTGGTGCTTGATCTGGATTGCTCGGTTATGTTTGCTCGCTGTTAGCAGCGTATTGCACTTGGTCCTGGGAGTATAGCACAGTGCTAGGCTGTGACATTAATCCAACACAAATAGAGACCTTGCAGAAGGCTCTCCTTCACCTGTCGGGGCTTACCCTAAGAAGCTCTGATGTGGTGCACATTGTGGACTGGTAACCATAGCGACGTCACCCTTAATCCCGTCGCTGTTCTCTTCCCACAAAAGTGGTCTCCTGCAGCAACTGAAGATGCAGACATACTGAGCTTCCGTGGCTTTTAAAAATACCGGGATACTGTCACAGATTACCTCTTGAAAATGAATAAAGAATTAGTTTCCTCTGTCATAGCTGTCTTTTTCTTTTAATGGGTGTTTCAGACTATAACTGAGGTATAACTTAAGGGTAGCAATGGACCGAGGATAGTGAAACAAACCATGGGTGTTCACTTGAACATTTGTCACCTTTCATCGAAAGCTTTTCCCTGAAATAAATTGAGGATATTTTACTTGTGTACCTCCTTGATTTAGGTTGGATTTGGTTGCTAATGTAAGTAATGAGTGCTGACAGTGTTGCTTCGAAGGACCAGCTGAGAGGAATTAATGAGCTGAGCGCATCGTTGAAATGACTTGATGACTGAAGCACTCTGGGCTAATCACTTGTCTCCACTTAAACTAATTTGCTGCTCTCAATGTCGGGTTTAGTGACTCCGCAATTCCTCCAGAGGCATCACCTGTCACTGTATCGGTAGCAGATGTAGGGAATCAACAGAGGCAGGCCAAGCTGATAGCAGCGGACACAAATGCAAGCAATCTACATCGACTAGAACTGCCAAACCTCCCTAGCAGCTTGGTGCATCCAAAGCTAAAAAAAACTCTTCTCCAGGACAGTCCTGTGAGCAATCAGTTTTCTTGAGTATTTTTCATTGAATACTTGTTAATTGCAATATGCAGATTTAGTTTAGAGATACAGCGCGGATACAGGCCTGCTTAGTCAGGGCAGACCAGCGATCCCCGCACATTAACACTATCCTACACACACAAGGGACAAATTACAATTATACAAAACCAATTAACCTATAAAACCTGTACGTCTTTGGAGTGTGGAAGGAAACCGGGCATCCCGGTGAAAACCCAGGCAGGTCACGGGGAGAATGTACAGACATGCACTCATAGTCAGGATCAAACCCAGTTCTTTAGTGCTGAAAGGCAGCAACTCGGCCACCGTGCTGCCTGTTTAGTTTGTGCTCATAGGTTTACAAGTCATAGGAATCTACTCCACCATTCAATCGCATCTGATCTATCTTTCCCTCACGATCCCATTCTCCCGCTTACACTCCACAACCACCTGTGGCAATAAATTTCACAGATTCACCGCCTTCTGGCTAAAGAAACCCCTCCTCGTCTCCATGCTAAAGACATGTCGTTAGTTTGGAGAAGCAGTGTGGAAATGGGCCGGGCGACCCACCGAGTCTGCGCCGACCAATGATCACGCATACACTAGTTCTATATAATTCCAGTTATATGTCATATGCACTCGGGGCAGTTTACAGAAACCACTTGGCCTACAAACTTGCACGTCTTTGGAATGTGAAAGGAAACTGGAGCACCCTGAGGAACCCCCCCCCCCCCCCCCCCCCCAGGAGAATGTACAAACTCCGTACGGACAGCACCTGTGGTTATGATTGAACACGCGTCTCTGGTACTGTAAGGCAGCAACTCTGCCAGGATGCCCATAGTGGAAGTGGAACAATTAAGGGCTGTTGGACTGATAGTTGGCAGTGTATATCTATGTGACTGAAACACAAAGTGCTGGAGGGGTCAGGAATCATTTGTGGAGAGAAATGGAGCGACAATATTTTGGGTCTGGACCCTTCTTCCGATAGCTTTGATGTGTCTTCCAGGAATTTTCTCCACCAAGAGTTTTCAATCTAGTGTGTAAAAGAGAAAATTGGGTCATATTTTAGAAATTAAAAAAAGAACTCTTAAGTAATAAACATTACAGATGAAAAAAACTGAAGAAGGGCCTCGAACCGTAACCTCATTTATCCATGTTGTCTAGTGATGCTGCCTGACCCACTGAATTACTCCAGCACTTTGTGTGTTTTTTTGTAAACCAGCAGCTGCAGTTCCTTGTTTCTACATTATTTACCAATACACGTTAAGCTGAAAGAATAGGCACAATTTTGTAGTTGAGATGCAGTGATCTAATTGATGAATTGAAAAAGAGTAATAAATTTCTGCACACTGGGCCCACACTTGCTTCATGAACCTGCTATATTCCTCCACATGTGTTCAGTTGAATTCTTTTAAGAATCAGGATGTTTAATTGCCAAATGTACTGGCAATGGAACAAAGAAATTTGTACCAATTGCAGCTTAACAGCCCCATTAAACTACAAAATGTGCAAGAATAAATCGTTCAAGTATTCAGTAATAATAGGGAACCATAATTGTGCAAAACCAAAGTCTGGAGTGTAACCAAAAGCCAAATCTAGAGAAGGTCAAAGTTGTGTAGGAAGGAACTGCAGATGCTGGTTTACACCAAAGATAGACACAAAAAGCTGGAGTAACTCAGCAGGTCAGGCAGCATCTTTGGTTGAAAAGGAATAAATGATGTTTTGGGTCAGGCCCTTCTTCACTCTCATAGTTGCTGTGGTTATTATTTAGTTCAAGAGCCCGAAGGTTGCTGAGAAGAAGCTGTTCTTGAGTCTGATGCTGATGGTTTACAGGCTCCTGTTCCACCACCTTGATATCATGAGTGTAGCGAGAGTGATCTGATTCTTTGATATTGGCAGCACCTCCGACAGATCTCTTTGATGGTGGTGAAACCAGCACCTGTGATGGACCAGGGGTCATGTCTATCACTCTCCGGAGCCTCCTTCATTCCTAAATGTTTAGAGATCCTGAACCCAGCTGGACAACGGCTAAAGCGCTATTACGAGGGAATAGCATCAAAAATAAACTGGCTCCAGAGTGGGTAAAAAGTTAGTCTGAGCCAGAGGCAAATGAACTGTTCAGGATGGGACCTGCCCGCCTCCTTTGTGATCATGTTCTCTGAAGTTTTTATAAGCTAGTTTTCTCAAATACTTATAAAAAGTTGATTGTAGTCCTGATTCAAGCCAGTGTGATGACAGCTCTTCAAGGTTTTTTTAAGCAGAGGTTCCACTGAAGGCTAGAAATCGGCACTGCTTATTTTGAACCATCGTACCGCAACGAAAGAGAGCAGTCCTAAGTACTGTCTGCCTCATCGGGGACCCTCCGGCTATCTTTGATTGGACTTTACTGGCTTTACCTTGCACTAAAAGTTATTCCCTTATGTATCCATACGCTGTAAATGGCTCCATTGTAGTTGTGTATTGGCTGGTTAGCACGCAACAAAAGCTTTTCTCTGTACCTCTGTACACGTGACAATAAACTAAACTGAACTGATTAAAATACTGGTAGACAAAAATGCTGGAGAAACTCAGCGGGTGAGGCAGCATCTATGGAGCGAAGGAAATAGGCAACGTTTCGGGTCGAAACCCGAAACGTTGCCTATTTCCTTCGCTCCATTGATGCTGCCTCACCCGCTGAGTTTTTCCAGCATCTGCAGTTCCTTCTTAAACATGAATAAAATACTGGATTTTTGTCCACTGTATGCTGTTCAATGCTGGAGTGCAGCCTCATTTGTTGTTTTTCTACCTTTCACTTTGGAAATAATGGCGTATTGAGCTGCAAAGGAGAACGCCATTTGCATTCTCTGCTAGCTCTGGTCAGCATTTGCTTACGTGCAAAGCAACACGCCTGGACCAGACCTCCCACCATTGACTCTATCTACACTTTATGCTGCCTTGGAGAAGCAGGCAACATAACCAAAGACTTGTCCCACACCGTCATTCCTCCTGCTCCCTGTTCCTGTCTTGCCGAAGTTACGGAAGCTAAAGAAGTGTACACCACCAGACTTGGTAACAACTTCTTCCCCTTTATTATCAGCCTTCTGATCAGTCCTGCCCCAACCCAGGGCACTGCCCAATTCACCTCTACCCCATTGCGGACATTGGACTTTGTCTGGAGCGAATGCACTACAATGCTGAGAACTGTAGTCTGCACTATATCTTCCCCTTTGCTCTATCTGTTGTACTTGAGTTTGACTTGATTGTATGTATAGTATTAGGTAACATGCAAAATCAAACTTTTCACTGTACCTTAGTACATATAACAGTAATAAACCTAAATATTGGGAAGTCTTGGATCACTATAAATATAATAATCCTCTCATCCTTTATTCCAATTGGGTCCCTTCCACAACAAAATATAAATGTCATTTTGGTTACCACTTATTCTCTAAGTCTGTGTAATCTTGAATGTGGTAACATCAATGGAGTTACACATCCAGACACATCCATGGTGCCTATGTCTTGAATTTTCTTGGTTTTGTCCACAATTGGGGATTGCGCTGGATGCAGGGGAAATATATTTTCCGGACAGTTCTCGGACCACATGGACTGGCTGCCAACCATTGACCATCTCCGCCAGGTTGTGAGCAGAGGTCAGAAGGGTGGGTGATTGTGGGAATGTTTTAGCCAAGTTCCAAAGGTGGACCTTGCATAGTCATCCGTGGAATTATCAAAATGGATGCCAAACAGCTTATTTTCTAATCAGGTTCTTTGCACCTTCTTAATTGTCCCCTCAGAGGCAATGAGAAATTCTGTCGTCTCACTATAATTCAAGGTGTTGCACACATTATAAGGTGCTTTTGACACTATACTGATCCCAGTGTTGTATCTAACATCCACATTCCTCTTTCTCATAACTCCACCTGCCCCCCTCCGCCCTCTTCCCCATTCCTTCCTGGATCCATTGTCCTATCATTCTGCATCCTTTGTTGCTCCACAAAACCCTTTCTGGCCACTCTCTCATCATTCCTCCTCTCCTCTTCATACGGGCTATCTTTCTTCTCCACTCTTAGTCCTGGTGCAGAGTTTCAACCCACAATGTCGACAATTCCGTCACTGTTTTCCCCCCTCACCTCAAAATGGTGTTCATGCCACCGAGTTCCTCCAGCATACAGTTTGTTGATCCAGCGTTGTATCTGTTGGCAGGCTTAAGGTCACGGATTGTATCCTGATCTGTTAAGTAAGCTGATCTGTTTAGTTTATTGTCACATGTTCTGAGGTGCCATGAAGAGATTTTTTTTTGTTGCGTGCTATCCAGTCAGCGGAAAGTCTATGCGTGGTTACTATCAAGTTGACCACAGTGTACAGATACAGGATAAAGGGAATAATATGTAGGAAGGAACTGGTTTAAACCGAAGATAGACACAAAAAGCTGGAGTAACTCAGGCAGATTCTGGAGAGATGGAGTGGGTGACGTTTCGGGTCCGATTAAAGAAAGTTTGACTGTATCCAATGAGATAGATGGCAGGTCAGGACCAATCTCTAGTTGGTGGTAGGATCTTCAGTTACCTGATAACAGCTGGAAAGAAACTGTCTCTGAATCTGGAGGTGTGTGTTTTCACACTTCTGCACCTCTTGCCTGATGGGAGTAGAGGGAGTGCCCAAGGTGAGGCACTTCCTCAATTATGCCGTGGCCTTTCCGAGGCAGCATAAAGTGTAGTTGGAGTCAATGGAATGGAGGTTGGTTTGTATAACGTTCTGGGCTGTGTCCACAATTCCCTGCAAATTCTTGCATTCTTGGATGGAGCTGTTCCCGAACCTTGCTGCGATGCTTCCCGATTAAGTGCTTTCCATTGCGCATCTGTAGAAGTTGGTGAGAGTTGTTGGGGACCTGCCGAACTTCCTAAACCTTCTAGGCAGTGATGATTATAATAAGCTTTGCATCTTTCTGAGAGAGGTGTCGGCCAAGCTATCAGCAGATGAAATACCTTCACAAGAAAGTACGTGTGTGTGAGCGTCGAGTGACGATATCAGTTCTTCAGCTCTAGCCATTCAGTCGAGTAACTTGCATCACTCACTATTTATGAAGACGGTGTTATAATGTCCACACTTTACAGGAAATCAATACCTTCTGGACCACAAAATGCCATGGAAAATTCAGGCGGAGCTAAAGCAGGATTTTTTTTTTTTAAAGCTGTCATTAAGAGGTGAGGGTGACATTTGATGTAGTCACAAAAATTACCCTGAAGATTGAGCCAAGCTCGAGGCAAGGAAGGAAAGATTGCTCATTGCACGCAGAGAGGCTGGAGAAGGCCAGGCTAGTTGACAGGCATGCTAATGAAATTTCATCAGTTAGTCACAGTGCTATTCCTCTGAGATTTGGAAAATCAAGCAACCAGCATCAACAAGTCTTAAACAAGCCTTCCGTGGTGCATTTTCACAATTATGTTTCCATTAAGCAGCCATCCATAACTCTGATGTGCACCTGTATTCTACACATGCAAGATGGTGTGACTAATTTTATAGCAAGTCGTTTTGTCTCTTAATTAACTTTTTTTTCTCTTTTTCTCTTTTTACAAAAGGCTCCATCACAGTCAGCACAACAGTTGAAATTTACTACCTCGGACTCCTGTGATCGAATCAAGGATGAGTTTCAGTTTCTGCAAGCCCAGTATCACAGGTAATGAGACTCCTTTGCTCTGTATGTCATGTATGCATATTACTGGAAACCATTTCACTTCAGGATAATAAATGGCAGTCAGCAGTAAGTACTGAAAGGTGAAAGTTGCAATTCATTTCAGCTAAGCGTCAGTGCACATTAAGTTGCTAATAATTCTATTACTAATGCCTGAATGCTGAAGGCAGCGTTTTGAGTGATGGCTTATTCTGCAAGTATTAGTTTCTTAGACTATTAGTAGTCAGCTGCATGAGAAATGTACAAATGAAAATTAAAGTGGAAGATGCTGGAAACTGTGGGAAGAGTTAATTTTCAGCTCTAGATCCAGCAAGCTCGTATCATCTCGCATGCATGAGGGTGGAACAGCTGGCAGAGCTGTTACTTCTCACCACCAGAGACCTGGGTTTCATCCTGACCTCGGGTGCTGTCTGTGTGGTGTTTGCACATTCTCCCTGTGACCGTGTGGGTTTGCTCCACTTTCCTCCCATATCCCAAAGTCACCCAGTTCTGCAGGCTAATTAACCTCTGTAAATTTCCCCTAGTTTGTGGGGCATGGGATAACATAGAACTAGTGCGAACAGGTATTTGATGATCAGTGTGGTCTTGGTGGGTCGAAGGGAGTGTTTCTATGCTGAATCTTTGGCCATCATGATTAAATGCAGAGTTTGGATTTTTTATTAACTCTGCACACCACTAGATGTGGGGGAGTGCTGTGTGAACATCGGAATGGTCGCATAACGGGCTGCACAATTAGCAGAGCTGTTTAACCGTAGACCTGGTTCAATCCTGACCTTGGGTGCTGTGCTGTGTGTATGTGAAGTTTGCATGTTCTTCCTGTGACTGCATGGGATGTCCTCTGGGTGCGCTGGTTTCCTTTCTGGTCCCAAAGATTTGTGGGTTGGCAGGTTAATTGACCAGTGAATTGTCGCATGTCTGTAGGTGAGTGGTAAAAATCAGTGGTCAGTTGGTGAAAATGTGGGAGAATTAAACAAATTGAAATTAATTTGTTTATTGTCACATGTACCAAGGTACAGTGAAAGATGTTTTTATCTTGCCTGCTATACAGTCAGCAGAAAGATTATAGATGATTACAATCTCACTGTCCACAGTGT
This sequence comes from Amblyraja radiata, assembly GCF_010909765.2. Lineage (NCBI taxonomy): Eukaryota > Metazoa > Chordata > Chondrichthyes > Rajiformes > Rajidae > Amblyraja > Amblyraja radiata. The sequence continues at coordinate 7,761,030 of NC_045984.1, forward strand.
ACAGGATAAAGGGAATAATGTTTAGTGCAAGATATAGTCCGATTAAAGCTCGTTTGAGTGTCTCCACTGAGGTAGATGGTAGCTCAGGACTGCTCTCATAGTTGATGAGATGGTTCAGTTGGCTGATAATAGATGGGAGGAAACTGTCCCTGAATCGGGAGGTATGCGTTTTCGCACTTTTGTGCCTCTTGACTGATGGGAGAAGGATAATGCTCTGTTTTTCTAGTGATCAATGATAAGTGGGGGGGGGGGGGGAAACAACACAAGTAAAAATACAAGTAAATTCATGATTTGCTTAATTTTATAAAATAAATGTGGGGTCTTACCAAAGAAATAAAGATGGAATTATAACTTGAAACCCGTGTGATTTCTTCAGTAAATGGCCTGTGAGATTTCAGAGCACCACCGCAGTGCGTTATGCCATAGTTTAAAAAAGAATCAGGTCTTAAATTCTGTGGCAGTACTGATTTCACTGAATGAATCTTAAATGAGAAAGAGGATGACATCCATCATAAATTTGGATGGGCAATGGTGATGTTGATCGATTGACTGCAACACTTGGTGAATCGTTCTCACTACAGATTCTGCAGGCTTCACATCGCGTATATGCTAGAGGTTTTGAGAAATGATGGGTTGTGTTCTTAAATAAAAATGTGAGGATTGCCGGTGTTGAAGTCTGAAATAAATGGTAGTCGGACCGTATGTATTTTGTTCACATTCATAACCATGAACGTTAGATTATTGTAATCATGTAAATTGTGCCAATGTGCAATTCTTTCATTCTAACAACGCTGCACAAGTTCTCGCTGCATTCACTGCATGAAGATCACAAGTTGCTGCATTTTTGCACTGAAGTTTTAATAACCAAAAATTAACTAAATTTGCCGAACATTAATAAAACCCAAATTGAATCATAGACAGAACAGTTAAGTCAGGGTAAAATGAATTGATGAATTGCTCAGGGGAAGGATTACTTAGAACAGTGCAGCAGAAGAACAGACCCTTCAGCCCACAATGTGTATGCTGAACATACCAAGACCATCTCTTATGTACCTGCGCCTAATCCACATATCTCCCTTTCCGGCATATCCATAGACCTATCCAAAAACCTTGTAAATGGATTGACTACCAACCGTTGCAGCATGTTCCAGGTGCTCATCTTTCTCTGTGGGTTAAATTTTTTAAAATTTAATTTAAATAAAGCTCAGTAACAAAATGTCTTCTCTTGAAGTGAACAATTTCATGAGGTCATAAGTGATAGGAGCAGTATAAGGCCATTCGACCCATCAAATCTACTCCATCATTCAGCCATGGCTGATCTATCTCTCCCTCCTAACCCCATTCTCCTGCCTTCTCCCCATAACCAATGATACCCGTACTAATCATTTTGTTCAATGTGAGTTTATTATTGGGCTTGATATCCCCAAGAATATTGACATGTATTGGGCAGTTTGTATATTATTTAGGATATAAAGTTGCTTCTACTTTTCTGTTTTGTAGAAATACAAGAAAGTTGATATTTGTACCAAAACAAAACTTCCAACTTGTTGTTTGTATCAAAACAAAATTCTTGCTATTGACTGAGGGAGTGCAGCATAGGTTCACAAGGTTAATTCCCAGGATGGCGGGACTGTCATATGCTGAGAGAATGGAGCGACTGGGCTTGTATACTCTTGAATTTAGAAGGATGAGAGGGTATCTTATTGAAACATATAAGATTATTTAGGGTGTGGACACGTTAGAGGCAGGAAACATGTTCCCAATGTTGGGGGAGTCCAGAACCAGGGGCCACAGTTTAAGAATAAGGGGTAAGCCATTTAGAATGGAGATGAGGAAACACTTTTTCACACAGAGAGTTGTCTGTGGAATTCTCTGCCTCAGATGGTGGTGGAGGCCGGTTCAAGAGAGCCAGATAGGGCTCTTAAAGATAGCGGAGTCGGGGGATATGGGGAGAAGGCATGAACGGGGTACTGATTGTGGATGATCAGCTATGATCACATTGAATGGAGGTGCTGGCTTGAAGAGCCGAATGGCCTACTCCTGCACCTATTGTCTATTGTCTATAACCTATTTAATTTTAATTCCATCATGCGCTCAATTCATTATTGATTTAATTTGTATTTGTTCGTGTTTTGTTAGAATTAAGCGCCATTGTGGCTTCCTCTGTTGGCACATGAGTGGGATAATGTAATTCCTCAAACTTGCTCCTATTTTGTTCTTTAAGGAAAAAAAATGAGCAAAACTAATCTCTCCGAAATTTGCGAAGTTGCATGCGGTGGTAATTTCTGCTTGTCATGACCATATCCCCACAATCCAACACCCCTTCTCCTCCTAAACATTGCATTAAACTATTCTAGAAGTGAAATGTTTCATTCTGTCTTTAACATTTTTTTTCATGTAAGAATTTTTAAATCAGCTGGTGTGCATTCACTGACTATATGTAGTTTTAAGAATATGATCAATGATAAAAGAAATTGCCAGATGTCCCAAAGCATGATGCAGTAAATTTATTGCTTATTGAAATATCACTTGCTAATAAAATGATCTCGGCAACCAATTTAAAACCTATGATTGCCCCATAAATGATATTTCGGTGGGATGTGTCCTGCGTGATTCTCCAATAGATGGACGGCCACAACAAGGGGCATGACCTACATTTGGGGAGTGGCACAAATGGGCCACTTGACGACTATGTTGTCACGAGGAGATGAAAGCCTTTGACAAGTTGAGAGTGGCTCATTGTTGGTTTAATTGAGTCCTTCGCCCTGCCACTCTGTACCATTGTGTAATCTATCAGGAGGAAGATTAGCAGTTAGCTGCTTGGAGGCTAAGAGCCGAAACCATGCGAGATCTCTTTTGACATTTGCACAATGCCGCTGCTTTGTTTTCTAAGCTCTGCAGCCAAGACGTGGCCCCTGGATTTTTGTCGGCATTCTGAACACAGAGCCGCCGACATTAACAATATCTCGCGTGCTGAAGGATTTGCATGCATGAGCATTCCACTGTGATCTTTATCTGAAGTTTGTCATCACAATGCTTGTCTGTAAGATCATCTTTGCTTCTGACCTCTCAATGTTTGTTAATGCATGTGCTGTGATCTAGAAATGTTTGTTTTAATAATGAAAATTTATTGGTTGTGCTGATGGCTGGTCTACGTTTGCATGTCGCATTGCAACATTGCCATGTTCCAAAATGTGAAGGCTATGTAAATTTTACTTCATAAAACAGACAGACGTTGCAGCAGGCTTGCTTCTGAGTGCACCTCTGCTGATGCTACTTGCTAGACTTGCCTATGCCAATGCATCGCCGACTGTTCTTAAACTCGAGGGTGGTACAGCGGTAGAGTTGTTGCCTTACAGTGCCACGGCCGGTACAATCCTGACCTCTTATGCTGCCTATGTGGAGTTTGCACGTTCTCCCTGTGTCCACGTGGGGTTCCTCCAGGTGGTCCTACTTCCCAAAGACGTGCAGATTTGTAGGTTAATTCACCTCTAGATTGTCCATAGTGCATAAGATAGAAATAGAGCATGGGTGAGCGTTAGCCAGTTCAGACTCAGTGGGCAGAAGGGCCTCGTTCCACATTACATCACTAATCTAAACTAAATTAAACCTATCCAAAATTGTTTGTGCTTTATTTAATCACAATCTCGCTTGCCCGTTATCCCCGTGCTTGAGGCCTAGGGGGTTGTTTCATACCATAGACTCTCTGTGCTCAGTTTAGGTTACTGCCCTAGAAATTGCACTGTTGGGAGAACTTTTTGTAATGGTTGAGCAATTAAACTGAGTCTTCCCGTTCATTGAATGCCAACGGTCCCATGGAACTTTTCATCCAGAGTTCAGGTTAACAGTCATCCCACAACCAATGATATATGAAGTTATAGGTGCCTAAATGCCGATTAGTCTTTGTGGAGGGAATGGCCATTTGTCATTTCAGGCCTGGATTGTTCTTCAGACCGGCCTGAAATTTCACCTGTCCATTCCCTCCACAGATGCTGCCTGGCCCGCTAATTCCTCCGACGGTGGCACAGTGGTAGAGTTGCGTACTTACAGCACCAGAGACCCGGGTTGGATCCCGAGTATGGGTTCTGTCTACACAGAATTTGTATGTTCTCCCCGTGACTAAGTGGGTTTTCCCCGGGTGCTCCGGTTTCCTCAATCACTCCAAACGTACAGGTTTGCAGGTTAATTTGGCTTTGGTTTAAAAAAAAGATGTGAATTTGCCCCTAATCTGTAGGCTAATGCTCGTATGCGGGGATCGCTGGTCGGTGCAGGGTGGGCCGAAGGGCCTGTTTCCACACTATCTCTAAATTATATAAACTAAATTTGTTTTTTTGCTCAAAATTCTAGCATCTGCAGTCTCATGTGTCGCCTGTTGGTGTTTGGCGCATAGTGTTAAATCTTTTCAATGACCCAAATGATCCTGTGAAATTAGTGTCGATCATAATAATGAGATATGGTGATGCCTTCCATTCACAATTGGCGGCAGAAATACTCCCATCCTTAAATAAACCTGTGTCGAGAGATTAGCCAAAAGAATTGACCCCAGCTCTTATCACTCATTAATTATGCAGCTAGGTAAGGCACAGTGATGGAAGAGAAGCTGCTGGAGGTTCCCTTCATGAACTCATTCCATCCTGTGTACTGATAAACCAAGATCTGGCAAACTCGATGTATACCTTGGACTGTATTCCTACAGCTTGAAAGCCCTGTCCCACGGTACGAGTTCATTCCAAGAGCTCTCCCGAGTTTAAAAAAAATCAAATCGTGGTAAGCACGGAGAATGAACGTAGCGGGTACGTTGGAGCTCGGGGACGTCTCTTAGCGGCTCGTTACGCTAATGGCAGGTACTCGGGAAAACTCACTAACGGCAGGTTGAAAAATGTCCACGAGAGCCCCGAGTACCGACGAGTGGCCATTACCGTAAATCTCCGAGTTCGAATCAGGGCAAACTCGGGAGAGCTCTTGGAATGAACTCGTACCGTGGGACAGGGCTATTAGGCTCCATGACTTGCTGTTGTCCCGAGTCAAAACCATTTGATTTCCGTTGCACCGTACAAATTGAAGAGCATTTGTCGGCACTGGGCCTGTACTCGCTGCAGTTTGGAAGAATGAGGGAGAACCTCATTAACCCATACAGACTAGTGAAAGGCTTGGATAGAGTGGATGTGGAGAGGATGTTTCTGCTAGTGTGAGAGTCTAGGAATAGAGGTCATGGCCTCAGAATTAAAGGACGTTCTTTTAGGAAGGAGATGAGGAGACATTTCTTTAGTCGGAGGGTGGTGAATCTGTGGAATTCTTTGCCACAGAAGGCTGTGGAGGCCAAGTCAGTGGATATATTTAATGCAGAGATAGATAGATTCTTGATTAGTGCAGGTGTCCGAGGTTTATGGGGAGAGGGCAGGAGAATGGGGTTAAGAGGGAAAGATGGATCAGCCATGATTAAATGGCGGAGTAAACTTGATGGGCCGAATGGCCTAATTTTACTCCTATTCCTTATGACCTAAAGAGTTTCCTCTTGCCACAACTCGTTTGCTTTAGGGTTCATTGGACTTTGGAAATTGTTTTTTAATTAAGGTAATTTAGGTAATTTAATTGAGACCCAGTACCGGGGTCTCCGGCGCTGCAAGCTCTGTAAGGCAGCAACTCTACCGCTGTGCCACTGTGCTGCTCTTAGTACCCCCGTACTATTTGGTCTCAAGTACCCCTAGCCCTGGGATGGGGAATGGCAGGGCTTGGGCATGGTTGTCGGGACGAGTGCGACTGCTGATGGGTTTTTTTTCCATGTGGTGTCTCATGACAGCAACCCCTTTTGAAGCAAGTGGGTTGAAAATGTAATTGAGTTCAACTGTGGAACCTTTGATGGTCAAATGATCCTCGAGTCATTCGGTCTCATTAAGTATTGGAAGCACAGTGGTGCAGCTGGTAGAGCTGCTGCCTCAGCGTCAGAGTCCCAGGTTCAATCCTGGCCTTGGGTCCTGACCGTGTGGAGTTTGCACGTTCTCCCTGTGACCGCGTGGGTTTCCTACCACAACCAGAGACATGCAGGGTTATTGGTTAAATGACCTCTGCAAATTGCTCCAAGAATGTAAGAGGTGGATACAAAAATGGGATAACATGGAACTAGCGTGAATGGGTGATCCATGGTTGCCATGGACTGAAGGGTCTTGTTTTCATGCTATATCTTTATATCACTCATGGTCAGTTAGTTGTTGGCACGTATGCACTAAACTGTAAATGGGAGCTGCCTTCAGATGGAGCTCAGACTTTAAGAGCTTCACACCAACGGGACATTTCATTGAATAAACGTCTATGGTGCTCTGAAACAGCGTGAATGCATGTCTTTATGCAAAGTCAAAAGAAGCTTCTAGTAAATCGAAATGTGAATAGGAGGGGGAACTATTTCTTGAGAATTTGTCCTTTTAAATAATATTTGTATTTTGTTTAATTTGTTGCAGCCTCAAGTTGGAATGTGACAAACTGGCCAGTGAAAAGACAGAGATGCAGCGTCATTATGTTATGGTAAGTGTTCTCCTCTTGACTTGTGTGTGGAGGGGAGAGTGGTGTATCTGTATTTCTCCACCCTTCTGCATTTTATATTAAGAGTTTAGAGATACAGCGTGGAAACAGGCCCTTCGGCCCACCGAGTCCGCGTCGACCAGCGATCCCCGCACACTAACACGACACGATACGCACTAGGAACAATACATAACTACACCAAGCCAATTGACCTACAAACCTGTACTACTTTGGAGTGTGGGAGGAAACCGGAGAAAAGCCTTACTGGGAGAATGGCAAACTCCGTGCAGACAAGTACTCGTAGTCAGGATCATCCCAGTGTCTCTGGCACTAAAGGGCAGCAACTTGACCGCCATGCTGCCGTCAATGGATTTAAATGGATCCATTTAAATGGAGATGTGAAGCTCCAAATATTGTCTAAGAATGACTATTAATGATAAGGGAGCTGGAAATCTTCCCCGCTTTGAAAACTGTCTTGTAATCCTACACTCGTCATTTTTAACCTTGTCATAGTATCAACTGCCAAATTATTCTCTTCCCCCCCCCCCATCCTCTTCACTCAGAACTCTATTCTAATAGTCTTTGACTCTCGGGCGATTGCTAGGTTTTGCATTGCACTTTGCACACAAGTTTCATGTGTGCACTGTGGAGAGGCTTGCTTCCATTTGATGCACATGACAGGTTGTTGACTGGTTCTTGTTCTGCTTCACTGCGGTGGTGCTGCAGGTAGTACAGCTGTCTCATTGCTTCAGTGACCCCAGTGCAATTCTAGCCTCCAACGCAGTCTTGACGGAGCTTGTATGTTCTCCCTGTGATCGCGTGGGTGTCACCTGGATGTTCCGATTATCACCCATGTCGTAAAGATGTGTTAGGCGGAGGATTGGCCACTGCAAATTGCCCGAGGTGTAGGATGGCGATTGAAACTTCCGAAGCAAGTGTGAAATAATACGTTACTGGAAAATACAATGAGGAATGGAATTAAAGAAAAACTCTTGCGAGCTGGTGATTGCGCCATGGGTTAAATTTGCCAACTTCTCCGTTGGAAATTCAAATGCGGAATCGAACGTTTTTTTAACAAGTGACATCTGTGGATGCTGCAAATGGAAATAGGGAAAGTACACAATACTTAACAGGTCGGGCAGCACCCGCAATGAATGAAATGGAGTTGGTCATCTTTTTCAGCAGGTGCAAACTTGAGAACTTTAAAACTCTGGGATTTAGAAGGATGAGAGGGGTTCTTATTGAAATATGTAAGATCTTTTTAGGGTTTGGACATGCTAGAGGCAGGAAACACGTTCCCGATGTTTGGGGAGTCCAGAACCAGGGGCCACCATTTAAGAATAAGGGGTAAACCATTTAGAACGGAGATGAGGAAACACTTTTTCCACACAGAGTTGTGAACCTGTGGAATTCTCTGCCTCAGTGGAGGCCGGTTCTCTGGATACTTTTCAAAAAACTAGATAGGGCTCTTAAAGATAGCGGAGTCGGGGAATATGGGGAGAAGGCAGGAACGGGAGTGTACTGATTGGGGATGATCAGCCATGATCACATTGAATGGTGGTGCTGGCTCGAAGGGCCGAATGGCCTGCTCCTGCACCTATTGTCTATTAACCTTCAGCTGAGCACGAACCTTGAAAATGGCAATGCCAGATGTTTAATTGTAGATCGGGTAGACACAAGGGCAGTCCATCGATGCCTGCATGGCTCCAATATCATCCAGTCTGTTGGGTCCAGTCATTTCTAGAGTTAAATCGAAAGTGTTTTTAAATGCCATATATACCAACAACAATTACATTCTTAATTGCACCAACCTATCGAGCCTGTAAAAGCAATGCGCACAGATAATTATACAAATTAAGAAATTTGATAAATTAATAATAGTATACTGCTACAAAGGAGCCCCACAGTGCGGAAACGGGCCCTTCGGCCCACTGAGACCATGCCGACCAGCGATCACCACCTATACTAGCACTATACTACACAGTGGGGACTATTTATAATTTTGCCAAAGCAAATTAACCTGCAAACCTGTACGTCTTTGTGATGTGGGAGGAAACCGGAAACCGGGTCTTATAGAAACATATAAAATTATAAAAGGACTAGACAAGTTAGATAGAAACATAGAAAATAGGTGCAAGGGTAGGCCATTCGGCCCTTCAAGCCTGCACCGCCATTCAATATGATCATGGCTGATCATCCAACTCAGTATCCTGTACCTGCCTTCTCTCCATACCCCCTGATCCCTTTAGCCACAAGGGCCACATCTAACTCTCTCTTAAATATAGCCAATGAACTGGCCTCAACTACCTTCTGTGGCAGAGAGTTCCAGAGACTCACCACTCTCTGCGTGAAAAATGTTTTTCTCATCTCATAGATGCAGGAAAAATATTCCTAAATTTGGGGGTGTCCAGAACCAGGGGCCACATTCTAAGAATAAAGGGGAGGCCATTTAAAACTGCGATGAGAAAAAAACTTTTTCACCCAGAGAGTCGTGAATTTGTGGAATTCTCTGCCACAGAAGGCAGAGAATTCCAATTCACTGGATGAATTTAAAAGGGAATTAATTAGAGCTCTAGGGGCTAGTGAATCAAGGGATATGGGGAGAAGGCAGGCACGGGTTACTGATTGTGGATGATTTGCCATGATCACAATGAATGGCGGTGCAGGCTCGAAGGGCCAAATGGTCTCCTCCTGCATCTGTTTTCTATGCTTCACCCAGAGAAAACCGCACGCCGTCACAGGGGAAAAGTACAAAGGGCTTTTTTAACCTTTTTCTGGAATGTGTTTTGGACACATGGGTTGCCAAACCCTTCATGATCTTAAGTACTTATCCAGTTCATGTTCTTGTTTTATCCACTAAAAATTCCAGCCAAGATTAGATCAGCAAGTTTCAATTTCATTCCCTGACTCTGACTGCATTCTCAGCCAAGCCTCGGCTTGGCCAGTTATCTTGTGTTTGGGAAAAATCCCACTATCTATTTCTGTTCACCATCAAGTAACAATAACCCCCGCCCACCCGCGCGATCAAATTGCACAGCACCAGTGTGGGACCTGAATAAGACAAAGTGTCTGCATTGCTGAAGGTCGCTCGACCTGAACCATAATCACAACCTGTCTGGAGTACTGGAGAATGTTTACAAGCCAAAGTTGTTTAGTTTTAGAGATACAGCGTGGAAACAGGCCCTTCAGCCCACCAGGTCCGTGCCGACCAGCGATCCTCGCAAATTAACACAGTCTGGAGGAAACCCATGCAGTCACAGGGACAACGTGCGAACTCTACACAGCCAGTACCTGAGGCCAGGATCAAGCCTGGGTCTCTGGTGCTGTGAGGCAGCAGCTCTTCTCCTGACCCACTTTTAGTGTGGTTTAAAGATACAGCACGGAAACAAGCCCCTTTCCCCACCGAGTCTGCACCGACCAACGGTCCCCGCATAGTAACACTATCCTATAAACACTAGAGACAATTTACATTTATACCCAGCCAATTAACCTGCAAACCTCTGTCTTTTGAGCATGGGAGGAACCCAAACATCTCGGAGTAAACGGGGATAGCGTACAAACCGTGCAGACAGCACCCGTAATCGGGATCGATCCCGGGTCTCCGGCACTGCAAAGGCTGTAAGGTAGCAACTCTACCGATGCGCCACTGTGCATTCAGTAAGGATAGGTAGGATCTTTTAGTTAGGTGGCACAGCATGGAAACAGGCCATTCAGCTCACCGAGCCCACACCGATCATCCATTCACAATAGTTCTCTGTTATCCCACTTTCCCACTCCCTGCACATTGGGGGCAATTTACGGAGGCCAATTAGCCTACAAACCTGCACATCTTCGGGATGCGGGAGGAAACCAGAGCACCTGCAGGAAACACACGCAGTCCCTGGGAGAATGTGCCAACTCTACACAGTAAGTGCCTGAGGTCAGGATCAAGCCTGGGCTTAGTTTAGAGATACAGCGTGGCAACAGGCCCTTCGGCTCACCGAGTTCACGCCGACCAGCGACTATCCTACACACACCATGGACAATTTATATTTATACCAAGCCAATTCACCTACAAACCTGCACGTCTATGGAGTGTGGGAGGAAACCAAAGCTCTCAGAGAAAACTCACGCGGTTACGGGGAGAACGTGCAGACTCCGTACAGACAGCACCCGTTGTCAGGATCGAACGGGTTGCTGTAAGGCAGCAACTCTACCGCCATGCCATCCTTATGGCTCCTTACTTTTTCCTTCCTTTTCTTGAAAATAAAAGGCATCAGCTTCGCATTATAAATAGTTTTTATTGGTGTTTTTCCCACCCAGTGATGCAGTAAAAGCTGCCTCTTTATCAACCTGTCAACTGGTTGCATGTGGGATGATAGTTGTCCTATTTTGAGTCCAAGACATTTAGATTTTCACTGTCTTTTTTTCTTATTCGCCTCCAGTATTACGAAATGTCTTATGGTTTGAATATCGAAATGCACAAACAGGTAAGACAATTTTTTTCTCTCTCTCTCTTTCTAATGCTGCTCATCGTCGAGCTGTTTATTAAGCCTATTTATTCTCCCGGAAATTAGGCTTACCATAAATGTGACAAATTTCATGATTGAGCCTAGTTGTAAATAGAACTTTTTTTTCTCTTTCTAATTTCCAATTATGTGTCGATGAATAATTAAATGTTCTTTTTTAATTGAAAATGTCGACAGATTAATTTGAATGATAAATTAATAATGGGTACTGTCTCATTTATTATTACTTCATAAAAAATGCTTCAGAGCTTTCAACCTTTGTTAAATATTTAAAAAGTAAATGTCATTGACTTCACTTGTGCTCTCATTGTTTGATAATTTACACTCTCCAACCACGTGCTGCGGGAAATCAAATGTGGCATTATATAATAAGCCATTAATCTGATTTAATATCTTTTGGGGGCTCATTTCCCTCTGTGCGATCTTTAAAAATAAAGATTTTTTTGCTTCCTCTCTCAATGTGCCTGCGTGTATAGGTCTCTCTCCGATTAGCAATGCAAAATTATAATTAAATGGTTGTTCCTGAATTAACTGCAGTTGCTCTTTTTACAAGGGCACAAAGTTGTCACGGGGAAGTAGTTTTTTGTTTCAATCTGTTTGACGTCTTGATCCATCGTGTTCTACTAAACGCATGCCTGATCTGAAGAAGCCATTCTAAACTGGATGGATTTAGACTGAGTTTCACGTATACTCTGAGCTTGTTAAGGCCCTGTCCCACATTCCCGAGTTACTCACAGATTCTCCCGAGGTTGTCCCCTTGATTCAAACTCGGAGAATGTCCTCAGAGGGTCCGTAGGAGTCCGGAGATATTTTGTAGTGGCTCGTAATGCCAGCCGTAGGTACTCGGGGCATCAGGTAAGTCGGGACGGTTTTTCAGCATGTTGAAAAATGTCCACATGTGTAAAAGAAAATAGCCCCGAGTACCTACGACTGGCATCTCCGAGTTTGAATCAAGGGGAAAACTCGGGAGAATTCGTGAGTAACTCTGGAAAGTGGGACAGAGCCTTTACTTTGGGAGTCAGAGTAGCTGCTAGATTCCATGTACATGGGTGTACTGAGCCAATGAGCAAAATGATGGAGGTATTCGGCATGTTAGGCAGCTAACAGCGATCCATGTACACTAACTCTATCCTACACACACTGGGGACAATTTACATTTATGCCAAGCCGATTAGCCTACAAACCTGTACGTCTTTGGAGTGTGGGAGGAAACCGGAGAAAACCCACGTGGGCACAGGGTGAACCTACAAACTCTATGCAGACAACACCTGTAGTTGGGATTGAATACGGACTCTGGCGCTGTCAGGCAGCAACACTACTGCTGTGCAACTGTGCCACATTGATTGATCAATATTTCCTTCAACCATATCACAGTTGGTTGAGGTGACTTGCTGTGGTGTACTTGCCTGTGATCATGATTTTTAAAGCAATCTATTAGTTACAAAGTTGCACAAAGTGGAGAACGGGTACCAGTTTTTGCCTTGCATATTTTGATATGACTAATGTTTTGGAGAAGGTTGATCCCTTGGCAGCAGGCGATTTTCTGGCGCCTCTTCTGGTACCCTGGGCCTGACTGATGTATCACTTGCATGTTTGTATGAGGAAAGATGTTGCCGAGAGAACAAGATGTCTTCACACCTATATATTTGCCACCAGATTCATAGAATGCTCTCTTGAACATGTAGAAATTTGCAAATTGTACATTAGTGGGCTGGAGTGTAGATACAATTAACAGGGCAGTTTGGCAATCATCGTACAATCCCACTGAAAATGTAAATATGAGTTGAATTTTGTTCAACTCTGCAGTTAATGTGACTCACCCCCCCCCCCCCCCCCCCCCGCCCTTCTTCAGCAGATGCTCCACCAATGACCCCAGCAGTATCAAGGAGTTTGATAGAAGTCATGGTCGGCACATAAGCATTTCCCCTGATTGTTTGCTAATGTTGAAAATACCAAGCAGATCTACCACACCAGAGGAGAGGGAGATACTGAGTGAGTGGAAGGATGACTTTGCATTAGAATTGGCTGGTTAATTGAAATTAATATGGAATCCCAAGGGCTTCAATGTGCTGACTGTGGGTGCGGTATTCTATCTCCAGCTTGTGTCCGCCATCATTATAACAGAGGGGTCAGAGTGCGTTAAGAATCGAAGCAACAAACAACTCAATTAATGGAGTTCTTTAAAGTGATTGTTCCGTGGTCCTTTGGTTGCTTTGTGTAGAGAAGAACATGTCGTGAGACCTAACACAATGCACAACATTAGAAGAGGCACAAGTGAATTGCTCTTTTATCCAATGACTGTGACTCTTTAAGTCATTTTCATAGAGCTGTACAGCATGGAAACAGGCTCTTCAGCCCACCTTGTCCAGATTGGGCTTGTCCCATTGGCCTAAATCTGGCCCACATCCCTCTAAATATGTCTTACCCGTATCTCTGTTCAAATGTCCTGTAAAAGTCGAAGTTATATCTGCTTTCATGGCTTCATTTGACAGCTCATTCCAGATACAGACTACCCAACGAATGAAAAGGTTGTCTCTGAGGTTCCTTAAATCCTTCCCCTCTTAACTTAAGCCTCTGCCCTCTATATTTAGAGTCTGTGGATGGTTGGAGAGGAGAAGGTAAAATGGAAAGCTTTGCATCTCCTGCCATGGCACTGAAAGGTGCCTCCAGATGGGAAGTGGTTGATGAAGCTGGTAGAACGAGCCATGCATTCACAGAGGGGCCACTCCACCAGCAATGCTCGAAGGGCAGGAGAAGATATATCTGATGGTGGATGGTACTAAGTATTATGGCTGATGGTTTCTTCAATGAAGAAGCTGGGGAGGATAAGGGGAACTTTGATCCACATTCTGGCTGAAAAGTAAATTCGGTGGGAATAGACGTTGAAAGGACGAGACAATTTGAGAGCCCTGTTCACTGTGGTGAAGGGGAAGCAGTGACAAAGGAAAAAGGCGTTGCTGGTTGTGTGAAATGCCTCTTCAAAGGCACGGTGGCGCAGCGGTAGAGACGCTGCCTTATGGCGCTAGACCTAAGCTCAATCCTGACTACGGGTGCTGTCTATACAGAATTTTTACGTTCTCCCCTGCGTGGGTTTTCTCCGGTTTCCTCAAACATCCCAAATACGAGCAGGTTTGTAGGTTAATTGGCTTTGGTAAAATTGGCGCTGTCGGGCAGCAGCTCGACCGCTGCAACACCGCGCCACCTCGTTTGGGCATCTTGTCATCAACATTGAAGGTCTGGTTATCCGGTTACTCGATGTTGATGGAACTGAACTTTGCTTATTGGTAAAACTTCCCTGCTGAAAGTCTCTAATCTCATGTAACAGTCGTGGGGTTGAATCAAATTTTAATCTTCAGCCTTTTTTTTGCTGAAAACAAATTAAAGAGGTAAGTTTGGCAGCCGGCTGGAATGACGAACATTAAACTTGACATCTGACGGATTGAATTTCAGGAGGTTAATTGAAGTGAGACCGACCTTTAGTGGTCTAATTCCAATCTTTCAACGACGGCGCGAGGGCGGGAAGAGTGCGGCGGCATCAGGGGAAGTGATTTACTAATTTGACAATTTCATCAGCGCGCCATTTATATTTAGATTTGTGTTCCCTCGTCACTCTTGCCTCTGTCTGTCTGTGCTGAAGGCATTTTGTTCCTTGCTCCCCCATTGTTTCAAGAGGCACCAGTTACCATTCTGAGTTCTGTCAAAACGAGGAACTGCAGATGCTGGTTTATATATTATGCTGGTTTATGGTTGAGGAAACCGGAGAAAACCCACGTAGGGGAGAACGTAAAAACGTGTGTGTGTGTGTATATATATATATATATATATGCAGTGCCGGAGTAATTCACTGGGTCAGTCAGCATCCCTGGAGAACGTGGATTGAGGCATTTGGGTCAGGACCCTTCAGACTGTCAGAAGAATGGTCCTAACATGAAACATCACCTATCCATGTTTTCCAGGTATCGTGTCGGTCCTTTCTGAATTACTCCACCACAGGTTCTCTGATTTCTGTGGTGTATACAATTTTGCCTCTAAATTAATGGTGGATAATAACAACTTTATTTGTTTTGGGCAGAAGGAGTGGTCATGGAAGATGGAGGCGGGGCGAGTGGTGATATAGTAGTTGTCACTTACTCTTGCCCCCTATCTTGATGCTCATGTTTTCATTAGCAGCCACTGAACGACAACCATGCTGATGAAATCCCCCATTCTCCGGTTTCTGGTCCGGCCCTTCAGGCTCATTTCACCGCGTGCGTCGGTGGGTTTGTGATGGACTTCAATGATGGGAGTTGTGGAATGTAGAAAGCAGGAACTGCAGATGCTAGTTTACAGAAAAAATAAACCCACATACTGGAGTAACTCGGCGAGTAAGACAGCAGAACATGGACAGGTGACGTTTGGGGTTGGGATTTTTCTTCAGTCACCTATCCAGGTTCTCCAGAGATGCTGCCTGACCCGCGGAGTTACTCCAGCACTTTATCGGGGGTTTTTTGGGGGAGGGTGGGTTTCATTGGGGTTGGGTAGCATGTGATTACGCAGGTAAAGGACCAGGCCAGGACAATACTGTCCATTTCTGATTGTCACTTCCTTACTGGCAGGGTGAATGCCTTCTGCCATTCAATGATCGTGCTGTATTGCACCCGCGGAGATGAATTATTTCCTAGACGTGGATAGAAAGTTGAAGGTAACCTATTAAGCCTCGTTGTCTCCCTTGCCCTTCAGAGCCGGGAGCCGGAGACATTTTGCATTCCTCTGACAGTCGTTTTATAGAGCTGTAATGCGGCTCTGCATTATGGCTCTGATTTATTATTTCTGAAATTTATTTTCGTCTCCAATGGTGTGAGGCCTGCACTTGTTCTACACGGAGAGCATAATAAAGCCTTAAATCAATGCAGCTGTTGCTGGTCCGCTGCACAATAGATTGGACCTCGATTACTCTCCAGTAAAGTCAGCCCTACGCCATTTAGGTGAATAACGGAATTTAATGATCGGAGTCGGCAAAAGGGGTGTGGGCGCTGTGAGACACGGCCGAAGCCACTTTGACCAGTTATCCTCAGGCAGTCTCAAATGGCTGACATCGGACCTGATCTGCATCTTGACACTGGCCCAGCAGCATTCTGCTTGAGCTGGCAATCTGATATTAAAAACACGAGCACTTGAAATATTCAGCAGGTGAGGCAGCGTCTGTGGAGGGTAGAATAGAGTTAAAGTTTCAGGTCAATGGCTATTCATCGGAATATAGGAACGGTCACTGACCTGAAGCGTAAACAGCTGTTTTCTCTACAAATATCGTCTCGCATGCTGAGTATTTTTGTGCATTTTGTTTTTATTTGTATCTTTGCCTTTCTGCCTGTATTCACCATCATGCATAATTCCTTAATCTAATACAGGTCTTAGGGCTGCCTATCAGTGACGGTCTCTTGCTTTCCATTATATCTTGGTAATAAATTATTTATCTTCTTGGACTCGGCTTGGAGTTGCTCTGACAAGCCCTGATAATTGGTTGTTTTGTTTAAAATACCTGCAACCCCGAGGAGCTAAGGTGGCGCAAACGGTGGAGTTGCTGCCTCCTAGCGCCAGAGACCCGGGTTCGATCCTGACTACGGGCGCCGTCTGCCCAGAGTCTGTACGTACTCCATGTGACCGCGTGGGTTTTCTCTGGGTGCTCCGGCTTCCCCACATTCTGAAGGTTTGCAGGTTCATTTGCTTCTGTCAAATGTCTCTGGTCAGTAGAATAGAACTAGTGTGCGGGGATAGATACAAAGCCCTGGAGTAACTCAGCGGATCAGGAAGCATCTCTGGAGAAACACAATAGGTAACCTTCTGGGTCGTAAACCTTCTTCGGGGATCGCTGGGAAAACTTTTTTTTTTGAAAACAATAAACTAAAATTCGCAAGTAATAATTTTGTGCTTTTCTGTTGCAAGGAACATCTTTTGCAACGCGCGGTGTAGAATCCTTCATTTAACCTCATTTAAGATAACTGCAGGGGGCCGGCAGCTCTTTTTGAACTGCAGAATCTTGGGATTGAATCTTGGAAGGGGTTTAATGATGTTAAAAGACATTAAAATTTCAGGAGCCCACAGTTTTAAAATTCATGGCCTCGACTATTTTCCCATGGTGTTTGTATATTAACGACTAAGACTGCCCATCAGTGGGGGCGGCTTGCAATTCCCCAACATGAGGACTTGCAGTACAGATAAAACAATCTAATCTGCTTCACCAGAGTGTGGCAAATCAATATTTTTATAGAGCTACCAATTGAAAAATTCTGATTGGTGACAAAACATTTGGTCACTGAGGCTCCATTTGAGAGCTTCATTGAGGGGTTGAAGTTTCAAGGGTTGGCAACTAAAGATGTGGCTATCGCGGTGAAATAACAAAAATCTGGCCGCAAAGATTCATAATTTCTGTTTCAAACATTTATCGTCCGAGACCCTTGCCCCCGTTAGAATGGGAACTTCCTTGGGGGAAAGAAAGATATTATATAGAGTGACTCAACAGTTCAGGCAGCATCCCTGGATAAACTGGACAGGTGATGTTTCAGATCAGGATCCTTCTTCAGACTTATTGTGTGGTGGGAACAAAATTAGAAGGTAGGGGCAGGACCAACGTGGCAGGTAACAGGGGAACGCAGAGCGGAGGGTTTGTGCGGCAGATGGTTGGACGGAGGATGGAAAAATAATGATGAGATAAAACAATTAAACATTTGTCAATTGTAAAGTCAGAAGAAATAATGTGGCGTGAAAGGGAGGGGAGAAATGGGTGTGACCCAGGTGGGGAGAGGGGGTGAAGAGGGAGTGGTTCTCTAGAGCAGTGCTTCTTAAACTGGTGAATGATTCACCCAAGGGTGAGTGACATTATTTTGTGGTGATTTAGTTAATTTATGTTTTTTGCCAAAATAAATAATATATAAAATTATACACAACGGAGAATAAGATGATGAATTACCAAAAAACAGAAGAAGATTTATTCGACTGTGAACTAAATTTTGTGATAAAGATTCAAGGGTGGAATAGTTTAAGAAGCACTGCACTAGAGGTTACCGATCACTGGGGAATTCAGTGTTCATAATGTCAGGTTGTAAGCTGCCCAACGAGGCCTCCTTCAACGAAGCAAACTTCCTCGAGTCTTTTGTGAGTGATCTTGCAATCGCCGTGGATTGGTGGTGGAGATTGCCGTTCCTGCACTTGTGTTTGTACTCTCATATCCAAAGACAGACACAAGGTGCTGGAATAACTTAGTGGGTCAGGCAGCATCTCCAGAAATGTTCCAGAGATGCCGCCTGACCCGCTGCATTACTCCAGCACTTTGTGTCTATCTTTGGTATAAACCAGCGTCTGCAGTTCTTTGTTTCTATTCTTGTGTCCAGTTTTTGGGCAGAAATGGACTGGTGGAAGGTGGACGAAGAACAGAAGAGACTTGTCCAGTTTGCACAAATGAATAGTGAACATGGTGCATTTGCATTTTGCAGTCACTGTTTCTGGTAATTGGTCACAGTTGAGGGAGCAAGCCCTCCCTTCAAAGTCAAATTGAGGTCTGGCACCATCTGTGGAGGGGAATGAAGAAAGGTTTCCCAACCATACATCATCTGTCCATTTCCCATCATAGATGCAGCCTAACCTGCTGAGTTCCTCCGGCAGTTTTTTTTTTTTTAAATTCAAGATTACAGCATCTGCAGTTTCTTGTGTCTCCAATGTTGCAGGTCAGTGACCCTTGATAAAAGCTTGTTAAAAGCTGTAGCTATGGAAGACTCGTGATGAGGTGGAAATCAGGAGATTTTAAATGACAAGGGCAAGGGGGCACATAAAGAAGATCGGACTGGCGATTACACAACTGCTGTCCATGTTGTGAAGCCAAGAAACCCTTTATCAGAACTGCATCTTTTCTCCAGAGAGGAGAATGTAGCCGCCTGAAAGCATTTCTCTCCCTGTAAATGGCAGTAAATTACCACAGCATTCCTGGCCTGGTAACCACAACTGGTGTATGCAGCATTTAAAAAAATATATAATAAAATGCTGCACTGCAGAGGAGAAGCGTTAAACTACATTTGACAGCAAATTGCACAAAGTGGGCTGTGAGGCAAGTGAATGAAACTTGTTCAGTGAAGCTGAAAACAGAATGATTGAAAATAAGGTAAAGGCCAGAGCTGAAGATGTTCTTGAGGATGTTGGCTGGAAGGCTTGAGGAAGGGAGGGTGGCAAGGCCATGCAGGTACTTAAAAATGAAGATGATTCAACTCTTCATTGATCTTAAGATGCCTCCTGTTTTATTCGTAAACATCTTGCCGAATGATGATGCTGACATGAAATGTATTAGAAAGAATTGAACAGCAGAAGTGACAAAGTCCTTGTGTACATTGCTGGAAGAGTCCAAGACAACTGATCATCCACTGCTTTATCTTCTATCTGTTGCCTGTTTCTACCCTCACCACCACCAGCGGCAAGATAATTGTTCAAATGGTTAGAGAACAGTTATTAATTATAACAGTTATGAATTGTTGATTACTTGCCGAACGTTTCCCAACTATCCCAACGTTTAATAAACAGTTAGACAGGTACATGGATAGGACAGGCTTGGAGGGATATGGACCAAGCGCAGGCAGGTGGGACTAGTGTAGCTGGGACATGTGGGCAAGTTGGGCCGAAGGGCTAGGGCAAAGGAATAGGTGACGTTCCCGTCGAGACCCTTCCTCAGACTGAGAGTCTGGGGAACAAGTGATATAGATGGTACTTAGGACAAATGAATGGAATATATGCAAAAAGCGACGATATTCAAGGAATTGTGGAGCCCAATTGTGGGCACAGGCAACCACCGAGAAAACACACACAAGGGTTAAAAGGTGGTCGTAGGACTGCTTGCCTCGACCACTGGAGAGACAGTTTTGCAATGGACAACCATATTAATGGTGAAATAAAATTCTTATGTAGGTTTAAAAACCGATCTCCAACCGCCAGAGAAGACACCTTGAAGCAGCACTTAAGCCTCATGGTATGATGCATGCAATTATGGTAATTGCCACGTGTCCCAAAATGAACAATCAAATCCTTTCTTACAGCAGCACAACACATATGTAAACCTAGTACATTGTAAAACCCGAAATTAAAACAACAAAAAACTTGCGCATTATATTAAAAAAAACAAATACAAATAAATAAACGATAATAGTGCAAAGTCAAAACTGATGCCCCCAAGTCTATATAGTTCGGAACTTATTTGGAGGTTGCTGTGTTTGATAACCTGATGGTTGTAGGGAAGAAGCTGCTCCTGAACCTGGATGTTAGTTTTCCAGCTCTGAAACCTACATAACAAATGCTGGAGTGAAATGAGAGCATGGCCAAGGTGGTGTGGATCACTGGTGCCTGTAATCCTTCGATCCTGCCTGACCCACTGAGTTACTCCAGCGCTTTATTACTCTCCTGTCACTTGCAACATCTTACATTGTAAACCTGAGTTGGACAGAATGGGCAGAATTCACTCCGCTTGCTCCGTGGTGGGCAGTAACGTTGATTCAGCCAGGGACCAAAAATAGAATTCAATAATAATGCTCTTTTGTCAGGAGATTTCATTGTCATATGTACCAGCAACAGAACAATTAACTACTTATTTGTGCAGCTTAACAGATCTGTTAACAAATAATAATCAATAATACAATAAATTAACAACTAATATGATGTAACCTTAACAGCGCAACCAGAGACAGTCCATAGAAGATCATAAAATGCTGGAGTAACTCGGCATCTCTGGAGAAAAGGAATAGGTGATGTTTCAGGTCGAGACCTGAAGAAGAGTGGTGACTTTGAAACGTCACCTGTTCCTTTTCTGCCGAGATGCTGCCTGACCCGATGAGATACTCCAGCATTTTGTGTCTGTCTTTGGTGTAAGCCAGCATCTGCAGTTCCTTTCCAGATCATAGTTGCTGAGGTTAGTGCTGTGTGGTGCCCAAGGACCTGATGGTTGCTGAGACAAAGCTGTTCTTGAACATGGTGGCCATGGCCTTGTGCTTTTCTACCTTCCCGATGGTCGTAGCTAAATGAGAGTGCAGCCAGGTTGATGTGGGTCTTTGGTAGTGACTGCCTTTTTGAGGCAGTTTCTCCTGTGGATCCTTTCGAAGGTGGGGAGATCAGTACCCATGCGATGTGCAGTATGGGGTGTCAACTCCCCGCTGACTGCAGAGTGGAGATGAAATCCTCTTCCGATTGTTGCCGCCATCCCAACCTCTCCTTGCAGGTCTGTCGCTCCCTTCACCCACCCTTCCCTCTCCTTGTGCTCACTTTCCTTCCCTCTGGTGAGCAGATTGTCCAGTGATGTTTCAGAGGTCAGTAGAGCCTTAGCTTCAAACAATTACTGCAGGGTACAAAGAAATGATGGACTAATTGCATAAGTTATCCTTGTTAAGGACCTGTCCCACTTGTACGAAATAATTGCCGACCTCTGCCGAGTTTTCCCTTGCACTAGGGGCAATTTAAGGAAGCCAATTAATCTGTAAATCTGCACGTCTTTGGAACGTGGGAGGAAACTGGAGCACCCGGAGAAAACCCACATGGTCACGGGGAGAACACACAAACTCCACAAACGCCACACAATCAGCACCCATAGTCAGGATTGAACACTGATCTTTGGTGCTGTGAGGCATCAGCTCTACCGCTGCGCCACCGTGCCGCCTACGGCTCATGGGCTAAATATTTAATAGGCTCTTAAGATGCCCTTGTGGTTGTTTCTCAAGGTTCCTGCTGCTATAAGTGCTTGTTGTACTTGTTATGGATCCTGCAGGCTTTCTGATTCCCCTAATAGGCCAGATCAATGTGCAGTGATGGCTTGTCGTGCCCACAAATTGTGGGGCTGAAGTGTGATGCCCATCTGAGTGTTTTTCACTGAGTCTGTAAATCATAGCCCTGATTTTCTCTTGAACTGCCAATGCCGATCAATCTGTTTTTGTTGAGGAAGCAACTTGAATTCAGCAAAGTTGTCCAAATGCATTAGCCGTTTTAGTGAATATGCCTTTCTTTTCAGGGGAAGAAAAGGAGGAATTCAGCTGTGGTTCTGCACTTCACAATCTGTAGCACCGATGTACACAATTGGGTACTGCTGTCCTTAGATGCATGCCTCAGTCTTGCTGGTCCATGTATACCGTATTCTCCATCTAGTTTCCTGCCCAGTTGTGTTCCGTTGATTTTTTTTTCCCTCTGCATCCCACGCTTCTTATCCGCCTTTAGCTTTCTAACTCCCTCACTTTCTCTCCCTCTTCATTCTCTTTTTTTTCCTCTCTCTCTCTCTCGCTCTCTCTCACTCCCTTTCTCTAATTCATGGTAAACGGGTAATTTATCATGAGTCCCGCAGAGAAAACAGTTAAAGCAACACACCAATGAAGCCAAACGCGCAGGGCTGGAGTAAATCGGTGGGTCAGGCAGTACCTGTGGAAGAGAAATAGGGAGCTGACATTTCGGGCCGGGACCCTTCTGCGTCTGAAGAAGGGTCCTGTTCTGAATTGTTGCCAAATCATTCTCTCCACAGAGGCTGTTGCGTTACTGCAGCACTTTCTGTTTGGCTCGAGGTTCCAACGTCTGCAGTTCCTTGTGTCTACAATGATGCCAAGTCTACAAGGTTGCACCTGTCATCCGTACCTCAGCCTTCAAAGGCATCGCTGAAAAGGTTAAATGCTTTTAAATATATAAAAGATATATAATGGAATCCTGCACTAGGTTTTAGCTTATATTTCGTCTCAAGCAGGCCTTTTTCAGTGGATTGATAAGAGGGAGAGACAAGGCAGGGCTTGCCTCGGGTTGCTGTGTATTGAGACAATGACCGATGCTTTTGAAATGAGTCTACCAATTGATGGAGAGAGAGAAGCCCAGACTTGTCTCAGTGATGTATATTGAGACAATGACCAATGCCTTTGAAATGTCTTGTCTTGAAAGTACCAACTGATAAGATGCCTTTGAAATGTGTCTACTAATTGACAAGAGACATGCTCAGATGCATCCTGTGGTAATGTGTATTGACTGTATCTCTGACCATGACTAACATCTTTCGAATGTGACGAAGTGACAAACAGTATAAAATATCATGCAATTCTTTGTTTATTGAAATGGTGACGCAAGGAAAGTCAAGTGTCTGTGTTGCGTACTTGACTGGAGTATCCTCGTCACTTCCATCGGCCGATGATCAGTAAAGTTAGAGTTGGTCTACCTAACGTTTTTGTGAGTTGTCTGTTTATTACGAAGTGAACCTTATCATCGCATGTAAAATGGGTGCTTGATAGTTGCTGTAGAGTGAGTGAGATGATTGGCCCGTGTCTGTGCTGCGTAAGACTCTGAATTATGTGAGAATAGATTCACTATTCTTTCACATGACAGATGGTGCCGTAGCATTGGTATTATTGGTGATTTTTAATCACAATGTGTGAAGAAAATCAGATTATTTCAGGTTATGACTCATAAATTGCTTTTTTTTCCCCAAAAAGATAAATGTGGTGAAGACTTGTATAAGTTCCATTAAGCCGACACATGATGTGAGCAGCTAGTAATGCCTGAACTCCTGACTTCAGCAGATTCCAGGCTGTGGCATGAACATTTACCATCTTGTGCTTTTAGTGAGGTGTGGTGATAATATTGGGAAGTTGTTCTTGTGTCAATTAATTAGTTTCCTGTTTCTTGCTAAAGAAGGCGACAAAGGTCACAGTGAGAAGGCAGGAGAATGGGGTTGAGAGGGGGGGAGGGAAATAGAGCAACCATGATCGAATAGCGGAGCAGACTCGATGGGCCGAATGGTCTAATTCTGCTCTTTTTGACTTTGGTTAAGATTTTTGGCCTGTCGCCCATAATGAAGTCCCAAGATTTTCCATTCTCGGTGATTCAGTTTAGCCACCTCCACCTACCCTAACCCCCCCACCTCATTTTGGCCAACTTTCCACCTTAGAAGCTGTGTGTATTAGCTGAGAGTTACCTGGTGCTAGTCTGTGACTATCTGGAGCTTCATTGTAACGTTACATACTACTGTACGCAGAGTTCAAAATGTAAAAAAATGACGAGAACAAAGGAGGACCCAGCGTGGTGGGACCTCCGAGAGGGAGAACTTCGGGGGACTGCAAATGGAATGTGTTAAAACATGGTTTGTGTAAAATGGAATACTTTGTAATTTTGGCGCCCTTTATGTGGCAACTCTTTGCATACCTTGGGTGTGCAAAAACAGAATATCGCTGCGACTTGTCACATGTGACAGTAAGCGAGTTCGGTATTCCGAAAAACGCAAGGAGTCATGGGATTTGTCAAAGGTCGAACGCTATAAATCAAAATGGAACGAAGCGCTGTAGATTCAGTGGGTATAGTTTGGGTCAGATTTATTTTGTCTTTTTTCAGTGGGAGACCTGGGGGGGGGGGAGTTGGAGCCAGCGGCTGCAGTGCCGGCTGCAAGTCCAGGGCCATCCCGGGCACCTCCGGACGGGGACGGCCCAGCAGCAACTCAACATCGGCCTCAGTGACGGAGAGCTGGGCCCGACCCCGACCCATGGACAAAACGCAAGCCTGCACGCAATGCAGCACCACCGTTGCCGAGACTGTTTATAGCAAGTGACCAATGACCTGGGCATGTGCAGTCGGAATACCAAACTCACTTCTAAGGTGCCATTCATTGATTGAAAAGTACAAGCTCTGTAGAGCATCATAGTTACAGTCGGATTTGCTTCACTGTGTTCGTGTCCTTCCCAGAACTGAGGGAGTAACTTCTGCAAAACAAGTTG
This sequence comes from Amblyraja radiata, assembly GCF_010909765.2. Taxonomy (NCBI): domain Eukaryota; kingdom Metazoa; phylum Chordata; class Chondrichthyes; order Rajiformes; family Rajidae; genus Amblyraja; species Amblyraja radiata. The sequence goes on from NC_045984.1 coordinate 7,785,787, forward strand.
ATCTTTCTGACGTGTGAATGGAAGGATGAACAATGATTTTCAGTTTTCTCTCCAATATCTTTTCCCTTTCCACTGGACATTACCTGGACACAGTTCCTTGTGCTGCCTCAAAATAGAAAGTGCGGTTACTGTCAAAAGATAGACACCAAATGCTGGAGTAACTCACTCAGCGGGTCAGGCAGCATCTCCGGGGAAAAGGAATCGGTGACGTTTCGGGTCGGAACCCTCCTTCAGACTGGTGAAATGGTATAAGGTTAGCTGGCTTTGAAAGTAGACATTAAAAGTTGTGGAATGCTGCTTGAACATGTTCATAGAAAACATAGAAAATAGGTGCAGGAGTAGGCCATTCGGCCCTTCGAGCCTGCACCGCCATTCAATATGATTATGGCTGATCATCCAACTCAGTATCCTATACCTGCCTTCTCTCCATACCCCCTGATCCCTTTAGCCACAAGGGCCACATCTAACTCCCTCTTAAATATAGCCAATGAACTGGCCTCAACTACATTCTGTGGCAGAGAATTCCACAGATTCATCTGCAGGGACCATCAAGTTGGTGACCATGCAATTAAATCCTCTTTGATTCTTTCTCTCCTCTGACACAGCTAGGGAGTTACGGAGAAAAAATTGGGTGGCAAGATTAATGTTATTGCACCAGTGGCTTTGGTGACAGTTTAGTTTATTGTCATGTGCTCTGTGCAGGTGCAGTGAAAAGCTTTTGTTGTGCGCTAACCAGTCAGCGGAAAGACATTACATGATTACAATTGAGCCACCCACAGCGTACAGACGCATGATAATGAGAAATCACGTGAATAATGTTTGGTGCGAAGTAAAGTCCGATCAAAGATTGTCCAAGGGTCTCCAATGAGGTTGATAGTCTGAAGAAGGGTCTCGACCCGAAATGTCATCCATTCCTTCTCTCTAAAGATGCTGCCTGAGTTACACCAGCTTTTTGTTTTCTATCCTTGGTTTAAACCAGCATCTGCATTGCCTTTCTACACAGGTAGATAGTTTCTTAGGTCTGCTCTCTTGTAGTTGGTAGGATGATTCAGTTGCAATAGACAATAGGTGCAGGAGTAGGCCATTCGGCCCTTCGAGCCAGCACCGCCATTCAATGTGATCATGGCTGATCATCCCCAATCAGTACCCTGTTCCTGCCTTCTCCCCATATCCCATGACTCCGCTATTTTTAAGAGCCCTATCTAGCTCTCTCTTGAAAACATCCAGAGAACCGGCCTCCACCTCGGCAGAGAATTCCACAGACTCTCGGCAGAGAATTCCACAGACTCAGCACCTGTTATCAGACTTGCCTGATAACAGCTGGGAAGAAACTGTCCCTGAATCGCACTTTTCTACACCTTTTGCCCGATGAGAGAGGGGAGAAGAGGGAGTGGCCGGGGTGCGACTCGTCCTTGATTCTGCTGGTGGCCTTCCCGAGGCAGCGTGAGGTTATTCCGATTGTGGATCGGCCAGTGTGCGTTTTCCCCCTCTGGGCTACCCACTCGCCCCCTCCCCCCCCCCCACTCCAGGCGTGAGTCTGATGCAAATGTCAGAATAGTAACGTCAACATGGATCGCCAATTAAAATCCGGTTGCTTGGCGTACGACAGGGTAAATACATTTGATTTATAGCTCGACAATACTGTATTGCGAGAGGTTTACATTGAATTCAATTGTCGGATGCCAAACGTGTTAGTGTTAGTAAATGGACATTAACCAAATTCTGAAATGTTGCCCAGTGGCCGACGAGGTTGAGGTTATGGTTTGTTTTCTGTCGAGTAATAAAGCAGCTGCCTTCACTTTGGTTTTGAAATTTAGTTTGAAGGTCTCCTCGGAGACTGTTCATGCCGTGAGTGCTGCAGTCTGGTCGTTTCCTGTGCTTTACAGGGAATTCGAACCTACTCCGTGGAGAGTTGGCTGTTGAACTTCCCTGTATTTTATTAGCCTGCAGGTTTCCCAGGCCGCAGAGGGGGCTGGGTGCTGGGAATGGTTGCCTTTTGAAAGTGTGATCAAAGACAGATGCTGCTGCAAAAGTCAAGTGCTGTGGTCCACAGGAACAAAGTGAATTGATTTTTTTGACAGGACATTTATTTCAAGCAGGCTGTGTTTCCCAGGTAGCTACCAGCAGAAGGAGCCAATCGGGTGAAATGGCTTTTATGTCCAACAGGATTTGAACTTTGAGTCGTACCGCATGGAACTGGGCCGTTCAGCCCAACTGGTACGGGCTGACCAGATTTTATAACCAGGCCTTTCCTACTGGTAATAAAAAGGTCTTTAATGAGCGTCATATTACACTGCCAATGAGCATCAGAGCACACAGGAGGGTTTAATAGCATCATAAACCATGTCTGTGCTTTTATTATATTAATTATTAGGTTTCCTCGCTGGTCATTTTTTTGACCTGTTGACTTGGAGTTATTACCAATCTGCTTCCAAACCGAGGCAGCACACAGTGGTGAGTATATGAACCAAGTTGCTGGAGGAAGTGATTAAGGCAGGTGACATTTAACATGTCGATGGGCAGCCACGGTGGAGCAGCGCTAGAGTTGCTGCCTTGCAACGCTTGCAGCGCCAGAGACCCGGGTTCCACCACAACCACAGGTGCTGTCTGTACGGAGTTTGTACGTTCTCCCCGTGACCGCGTGCGTTTTCTCCGAGATCATCAGTTTCCTCCCACACTCCAAAGACGTGCAGGTATGCAGGTTAATTGGCTTGGTGTATGTGTAAATTGTCCCTCGTGTGTGTAGGATAGTGTTAATGTGCAGGGATTGCTGGTCGGCGCGGACTCAATGGGCCGAAGGGCCTGTATCCGTGCTGTATCTCTAAACACATTTTTTTTTTAAACTGGACATTTTAAATACATTTGGGAGGGTATATGGATCGGACAGGTTTAGACCCTAAACTTTAGAGGAATATGGGCCAAACGGAGACAGGTGGGAGTGTTTGACGACGCTGGGCCTGTACTCGCTGGAATTTAGAAGGATGATGATTGAACCTTCAATTGAAAACCTCATTTAATAGTGGAAGGTGTGGAGAGAGTGGATGTTTCCACTAGTGGGAGAGTATAAGACCAGAGGGCACAGCCTCAGAATAAAAGGAGGTACCTTTAGAAAGGAGATGAGGAGGAATTTCTTCAGCGGATGATGAATCTGCGGTATTCATTGCCATAGACAGCTGTGGAGGCTGTCAGTGGGTATTTTTAATGATAAGTAAGGGTGCCGAGGGTAATGGGGAGAAGACAGGAGAATGGGGTTGAGAGGGAAAGATGGTCAGACATGATTGAATGGCGGAGTAGACGATGGGCCGGATGGCTTAATTCTGCTCCTATGACTAGGACTAAAGTAGATGGGGCATCTTAGTCGTTGTGGGAAAGTTGGGCCAAAGGGCCTGCTTCCATGCAGTATGACTCTACGACGTTAAACATGGAGATCCAGCGACAATGAAGCAATAGCAACCAATGGTAATTAATGGAACATGTTTAACCAGGTTCTCGCTGCTGACTTTAACGATGCATTGTAGATTTTAAATTTATCTATGCTCGCTCTCCTGTTTCTGGACTAACTCCTAAGGTAGGAGTTTGGATGCCTTTGTAAACCACAAGGTTTGTGTTGGATGCTGGTCATTTCCTCTGAAGGCTTTGGTGTGGATTATGGGTTCCCCGGAGTCTCTTGTTGTGTCTGAGTGTGTCTGCTGCTCATCCACTTGCTTCATTCGACACGACAGGAATGTAACATCTGCTGTCGTGTTACGCATCGTCAGAACCAACAGGCTCTCTCATACCGTCCTTTCATGTTGCTTCCCCCCCCCCCCCCCCCCCTGTGGTTTATTTTTTCGGGCAGTCGATTGTAGGGGTGGTTCGAGCTTCCCATGTTGAGTTTTTTTGCTTAAATGTGAGATCACTCCGCACATGCTTTTGGCCTCAAACCAACTTCAGTTTTTGTGCATCTGTTCACCACCACGAACCAGCCCTATTTTTTTTTTAGCTAAATTTGAAATATTTCTAATTTGGGGAAGGACATTCTTGCTATTAAGGGAGTGCAGCCTAGGTTCACCAGGTTAATTCCCAGGATGGCGGAACTGATACATGATGAAAGAATGGATCGACTGGGTTTATATTCACTAGAATTTTAGATGAGTGGATATCTTATTGAAACATATACAATACTTAAGGGATTGGACAGTCTAGATGCAGGAAAAATGTTCCCGATGTTGGGGGAGTCCAGAGCCAGAGGTCACAGTTTAAAAATAAGGGGTTGGCCACTTAGGACTGAGATGAGGAAAAACCTTTTCACCCAGAGAGTAGTGAATCTGTGAAATTCTCTGCGGAGGCCAAATCACTGGATGTTTTCAAGGGAGAGTGAGATCTTGGGGGCTGAATCAAGGGATATGGGGAGAAAGCAGGAATGGGGTACTGATTTTGGTTGATCAACCATGATCTTGCTGACCTGAAGGACCAAATGGCCTACTGCTGCACCTATTTTCTATGTTTCTATTAAATTTCTGAGCACTGGGCAACACGATGTGATGAATTGGGTCCTGGGCACGTGGTGACATGGCTCACGCAGTTCTTTTTCTGTAGCAAGACTGGAAAGTCTAAAAATATCTCGGATGTACTGATCTAAAGAACTGCTTGCAGGTTTGAGAGATGCTGTAAACCATTGCCACTTCCTGTTGAGGTGTTTAAAACGTTTGTTTCCATTGTGGCGGATTGGCCCTCTTATTACCAACAACACACAACACGGCAGCACAGGAACAGGCTTCTCAGTCCACGATGTCTGTGCGGAAGAAGATCACAATAGATGATAAGTGTGTAGGAAGGAACAGCAGATGGTGGTTTACACCAGACATAACAAGCTGGAGTAACTCAGCAGCCTAAAGAAGCGTCTCGACCCGAAACGTCACCTATTCCTGTTCTCCAGAGATGCTGCCTGACCCGCTGAGTTACTCCAGCATTTTGTGTCTATCTACAATAGATGATAGGATTGCTAGCTATTCTAGGAATGTGGACTGAATGCTGCAGCACCTTCTAGCCTGATGCCCATAAGGGTGGGAGAGGCAGTTGAGTAAATACATCTCCGTTTTACCAGTTGTTTAACCTTTAAAAGCACGGAAAGAGTTCAGCCTTGTGGTTGCCCTCAGAGAGGTTCAGTGGAAGAGTCGCTGTCTTACAGCAACAGAGACCTGGGTTCGATCCTGACTGCGGGTGTTGTGTGTACAGAGTTTGTACGTTTACCCTGTGACTGCGTGGGTTTTCCCCGAGTGCTCTGGTTTCCTCACACATTGCAAAGACGGGCGGTTTTGTAGGTCAATTGGCTTCTGCAAATTATCCCTAGTGTGTAGGATAGAACCAGTGTGTGCGGCTGATCATTGGTCGGTGCGGACTCGGACATTATCACTAAAACTTCTCAAAATTGATTACTAGTAGTTATTAACGAAGATAGTACAAGGTTGTGAATGAATGACCCTGTGCAGCAATGCAGATGGCATAGTGTTGTGGGATGGCCAAGGAGTTGAATCCATGTTCTACCAGATGTAATGGAAAATTCTATACAGCAAAGGAACAGGCACTTCGGCCGACAATGTCCGTGCTGAACATGATGCCAAGTTACATTAATAGACAATAGGTGCAGGAGTAGGCCATTTGGCCCTTCGAGCCAGCACCGCCATTCAATGTGATCATGGCTGATCATCCCCAATCAGTACCCCGTTCCTGCCCTCTCCCCATATCCCCTGACTCCGCTATTTTTAAGAGCCCTATCTAGCTCTCTCTTGAAAGCATCCAGTGAGCCTGCCTCCACTGCCCTCTGAGGCAGAGAATTCCACCGCCCTCTGAGGCAGAGATTCCATAATCTCTGCTGCCTGCACTTGATCCATATCCCTCCATTCCCAGCCTACCTAAAAGCCTCTTAAATCGCCCCCTCATATTTGCCTTTACCACCAACATCTCTCTTAAAATTTATGTTTAAGAAGGAACTGCAGATGCTGGAAAATCGAAGGTAGACAAAAATGCTGGAAAAACTCAGCGTGTGAGGCAGCATCTATGGAGCGAAGGAAAAAAGCAACGTTTCGGCCCGAAACGTTGCTTTTTTCCTTCGCTCCATAGATGCTGCCTCACACGCTGAGTTTTTCCAGCATTTTTGTCTACCTTCTCTTAACCTTTACCCCACTTGCCTTAAACCTACGGCCTTCAGTCTTTGATATTTCCACCCAGGGAAAAAGATTCTGACCTTTTATTCTGTCCACGCTTCTCCTAATTTTATATACTTCCAACAGGTCTCCCCTCAACCTGTTCCAAGGAAAGCAATCCAAGTTTGCCCATCCGCTCCTTGCAGCTAATAATTCATATGCAGTCCTGCTTCTGCAACACAGTTCTTTCAGAAGGAACGGCAAGCTTGTTGTATCACGCTGTGCTGTTGCAGCTCCAAACAGCCAGCTCTTCACAACCCAAGATCGACACAAGAAGCTGGAGTTAACTCAGCGGGACAGGCAGCATCTCTGGAGAGAAGGAATGGGTGACGCCTCTTCAGACCCATTCACAATCCATGTCCTCAATGGTTTTTTTTTCTGATGCATCAGTTTAAAAATGTAAGAGCTAGATAGGGCTCTTAAAAATACCAGAGTCAGGGGATTTCGGGAGAAGGCAGGAACGGGGTACTGATTGGGGATGATCAGCCATAATCACATTGAATGGTGGTGCTGGCTCGAAGGGCAGAATGGCCTACTCCTGCACGGATTGTCTATTGAGAGGGAACAGCTACATAGAATGTATTGCATTGCATCCAGTTAGGCCAAGACAATGGGTTGAGGAAGTCAGGGACCACTACCAACAACCTAACAATCTTAACCATCCTCAATTTAAAAAAAACATTTCACTTCAGTGGATATTTTAAAGGCAGAGATAGATAGATTCTTAATTAGTACGGGTGTCAGAGGTTACAGGGAGAAGACGTGAGAATGGGGGAGATAGATCAGCCATGATTGAATAGCTGAGTAGACTTGATGGGCCGAATGGCCTAATTCTACTCTTATTCCTTATGACTTGTTTTTAACAGATAAGCTCGGCGATCGTTTAGCTGAAACATCGGCGGGATCAAGTGCAGACTGGACGAACGTTTCGCTGAACGCTCAGTCCGCCTTGGCCTACGTGGTCTCCCGGTTGTCAAACACTTTAACACTCCCTCTCATTCCCACACTGGTCTTTCTGTCCTGGGCCTCCTCCAATATCAGAGTGAGGCCGAATGCAAATTGGAGGAACAGCCCCTCCTATTTTGCTTGGGTGGTTTACAACTCAGCGGTATGTATATTGTTTTCTCTAACTTCAAGTCACACCTCTCTCTACATGCCTTCCCCCACCTTTGTCATCATACTAGTTTCACTGTTATCCTGTCATTGAGATTCACTGTCCGTGTGACTGTTGTCAACTTTTCCAGTCAACAATGGACCATTATGGGCTCCACGTTTCCTTGATCATTGTTCCATGTCTTTCATTCATTTGCGCTGTGCACTGTCTATATCTCTTGTTTCCCTTTCCCAAGACTCTCGGTCTGAAGAAGGGCCTTGACCTGAAACGTCACCTGTTCCTTTTTCTTTAGATATGCTGCCTGACCCGCTGAGTTACCTCAGTGTTTTGTGTCTGTAATTGAATAGAAACTGAGCGCTGCCAAAGGTGGTGCAGTAGCGAATAACAAAAGATGCTTCAGGGAATTGGTTTCAAAGAAGAGGCTGCTGGAGTGCTCTAGAGAGGATTTAGAGTGTGAACTAACTGCGTGACCACCTGTAATGGTGTGAAGTGAGGAGAGATGAGCAAAGGCATGAGTTGCAAGGCTTGGAGACATCATATTCGTAGTGCTGATGTCTTCATTTAAATGCAGAAGGGGAAAGGCTAGTAAGGGATCGAGAGGAGATTGAGAAATTTTATTTTTGTGGTGAGAGGGAAAGAATCATAAGGTGACACAGCACCGAAACAAGCCATTGGATCCACCGTGTCCATGCTGGCCAAGTTGGCATATTGGATTGATCTTATCTGGCCCATATCCCTTCAACACCTTTCCCTTCCGTATAATTGTCAAAATATATATTTTAAAAGCAGTAATTGTATCCACTTCTGGATCATCTTCTGACAGCTCATTCCAGACAGGGGCTTCCTGGTGGAAAGAGGTCCCCCATAAATCTCCCCTCTTCCATCTCAAGCAAACGCCCTCTAGTCTGTGCCTTCACTTTATCCATATTCCCTGTCATCGTGTACACCTGAATAAGGTAACCAACCCCTCAGCCTCCTGGAGTATTGTGCGCAGTTTTGGCACACTTGGAGAATTGTGTGCAGTTTTGGCACACCTGGAGTATTGTGTGCAGTTTTGGCCCCCTAAATTGAGGAAGGACATTCTTGCTATTGAGGGAGCCCAGTGTAGGTTTACAAGGTTAATTCCCGGGATGGCGGGACTATCATATGCTGAGAGAATGGAGCAGCTGGGCTTGTACACTCTGGTTTAGAAGGATGAGAGGGTATCTCATTGAAACATATAAGATTGTTAAGGGTTTGGACACGCTAGAGGCAGGAAACATGTTCCCGATGTTGGGGAGCAGAACCAGGGTCCACAGTTTAAGAATAAGGGGTAAGCCATTTAGAATGGAGATGAGGAAACACTTTTTCTCACAGAGAGTTGTCTGTGGAATTCTCTGCCTCAGAGGGTGGTGGAGGCCGGTTCAAGAGAGCCAGATAGGGCTCTTAAAGGTAGCGGAGTCAGGGGATATGGGGAGAAGGCAGGAACGGGGTACTGATTGTGGATGATCAGCCATGATCACATTGAATGGCGGCGCTGGCTCGACAGGCCAAATGGCCTACTCCTGCACCTATTGTCTATTGTCTATTGTCCTGCAGTCCTAAGAGGGTATGGACTGGGTTTTGCAGCAAAAACCTAGTGTATGGTGGTCAGGACCATTTTTGAATGACCAAATGTTGGTTGAGTGGAGGAGAAGCTCCAGAACGGAATCTATGGAAGGGACTGAACTCATTGTGTTTTGGAGGATTGGATACAAAGCAGGAGATTGCATTTTCTAGTAGAGTCACACGACAGAGAACAGTGGGCTGAAGATGGAAATGAAGCATTAAATCTTTGATTCCCTACACGTTGCCATTCCCTGGCTGGGTGCTTTTGATCACCTGCCATCTCTAAGCATTATTTATACAGCATCTAATTATTTTGTCAAAACATCTCTGAAGCACTTGGCACAATAAGAATATTCGGAGGAGCGCAGTGGTTTGTAGCTGAGCTCGACATGCAGTTTCTGTTCAGTTCAGTGTATTGTCACGTGTACCGAGGTACAGTGAAAGGCTTTTTGTTGCGTGCTAACCAGTCAGCGGAAAGACAATACATGCTTAGAATCGATCCATTTACAGTGTACAGATACATGATAAGGGAATAACGTTTAGTGCAAGGTAAAGCCAGCAAAGTCCGTTCAAGGATAGTCCGAGGGTCACCAAAGAGGTAGATAATAGTTCTGCACTGCTCTCGGATTGCGGTAGGATGATTCAGTTGCCTGATAACAGCTGGGAAGAACTTGTCCCTGAATCTGGTAGTGTGCGTTTTCACACTTCTATACCTTTTGCCTGATGAGAGAGGGGAGAAGAGAGAGTGGCCAGGGTGCGACTCGTCCTTGATTATGCTGCTGGCCTTGCTGAGGCAGCGTGAGGGATAAATGGAGTCAATAAAAGGAAGGTTCGTTTGTGTGATAGTCTGGGCTGCGTCCACAATTCACTACAATTTCTTGCTGTCTTGGATGGAGCTGTTCCCAAACCAAGCTGTGATGCATCCCGATAAAATGCTCTCTGTGGTGCATCCTTCGGAAGTCAGAGACAGTTGTCGGGGACAGACCAAACTCCCTTAGCCTTCTAAGGAAGTAGAGGTTCTTTTGGTGAGGGAGGAATGTTGGCCAGGACCATCGGCCTGGTGTTAATGGTACCACAGGATCTCTTGCACCAGCTGGCAGCTATTGGCTTCAACATCTCACTTCACAAACAAGAGTGCTGTATTTCTGAACCTCCAATCTTCCAGTTTGGCTGAGGAAACTGTGTGTTAATAACAACTTTTAAAAGGCATTTGGACAGGTACGTGGATAGGGTTATGAGCCAAATGCAAGCAAGTATGACTAGCTTAGATGGGGCAGCTTGGTCAGCCTGAACTAGTTGAGCTGATGAGCCTATTTCCATGCTCTCTCATTCTGACTATCAAGCAAGCTCAGCTGATGCGGTAATGTGTGTGGAATCAGTATTGCTGGCCATTCTCCTTATATATGGACCCTCTGGTGAAAATGATATCCCTGTGACATACCCAACGTGCTGCCTTCATCATGATTGCTGCTTTGGGAAGGGTGCTGCTGCCTGAAGTAAGGCTTTTAAGGCTAACATGATAGCAAGGCTATCATGTTGCTTCTGACAAAACTTGGAAGGACCACGATTATTAAGTAATCTCCACTGAAGAACCTGCTTGCAATTTGGGGCATAAATAGCTGGTGCTATTTTAAGGAGAGCTATCGGAAGTAATATTTTAATCTTGTGATTTCACTCTTTCAGCACCAGTTGCAAAACATATATTTGAAAATCAATGTGCTAATTGATGAGCAGTTCTGGCATGAGAACATTGCTGTGGAGCACAAGTTATGGTCTGGATAACTTCAGGAGTCAAGCGTTTTATTGTCATATATGTCCCAAAACAGAACATTGAAATTCTTACTTGCAACAGCACAACAGACTCTGAAAACGCATAATGAACAACAAAGTTATGTATGTCTATGTAGCCTGTGTAGTTCAGAGCTTATTTGGAGGTTGTCGCATTTAATAGCCTGGTAGCTGTTCGGAAGAAGCTACTCCTGAGTCTGGGTGTTAGTTTTCAGACTCCTATACCACATTCCAGGAGTGAAATAAGAATGGCCAGGGTGATGTAGGTCTCTGATGATGCTGGTTGGCTTTTTTGGGAGGGCGACTCCTGTAGATCCCTTCGATGGTGGGGAGTTCAGTACCCGCGATGGACTGGGCAGTGGTCACCACTTTTTGCCATCTTCTTTGTTCCTGCACGTTTGAATTGCTGAAACAGCCCGTGATGTAACTGATTATTTCTCTACTGTAGAAATTCAATTGAGACACAAAATGCTGGAGTAACTCAGCGGGTCAGGCAGCATCTCTGGGAAAAAAAGGAATAGGTGACGTTTCGGGTGGAAACCTTTCTGCAGACTTCAAGAGTGTTTGTTGATATACTGAATCTCCTCATAATACTCGGGAAGAAGAGGCATTGGTGGGCTTTCTTTGAATAACATGCATCGATCCTGTGGTAGAAATTTGCACGAGTTCATGTGCCCAATTCTGACCATCTCCAATTCAGCATCGTTGCTGAGGATCAGGGCGTCTGCTCTACCCAGCTTCCTGAAGGCGATGACCAGCTCCATTGTTTTGCTGACATTGAGCTGGAGGTTGTTGTCTTGACACCGTGCTGTTAAACTCCCTGTCTCCTTCCTGCGCTTCAAGAATGTGGCAAACCACAAAATTTAAGGCTCGGCCAGATTCTGTGCACAGCTGAAAATAACACAGGAGTTTGCAGATTCTGCCTGTCAGCCCTCTGATTGGAAATCTCGATTACATGTAGTTACATTTTCTCCAGGTTGGAAATGTGATCCCGAGTTCATGGTGTCCATGACTAATTCATGGTGTTCTGACTATGCCATGAGATATTAACAACTCCTTCCTCTTCAGTTACTGATTGGCAGTGATCTGTCACCATCTGTTGGATATTGGTTTGGAGTTCTTCCAGGATTGTATTTTTTATCTCATCCCCACCCCCCCCCCCCCCCCCCCCCCCCCCGCCCCTCCCGGCACTTCTGCCAAACAACAGGAGTCATGACCATTAATTTAGAAGTTGTCGAAGAGTATTCAATATTGACTAAATTTGGTTTTCTTTTTTAATTGCAGTTTGCAATTGCAACATGACCCAACAGACAATTTTGGATAAGCCTTTGACAGACTTGACAATTTGCTGCTCCTATCTTATTTCAAGAGCTGTGAGTCAGACACCCATTTTGAGAGGAGTGAGGCTGCTGTCAATTACTGCAGGGCAATCCACCCAGCGAGCTGGCCTGACTCGAGTCTCGGATTGCATTAGGAAGTGTGGTGTCTCTAATGAGTGGGGAAATTGGGTTTGCTTTGTTGACAGGTCAGCTGCATCGAGCGTGAAGCAGTGGATGCAGAGTCGCTGAGAGTGTCTTATTAACCGCAGGGTGAATTGATTGCAGAAGGTCTCTCCAAAGGAGGAGGAGGAGGAAGAAACTGCATCAAGAAATCTTTAACTCGTTAATTCTCTAACTCTGACATGACAGCCAAAATATTGGTTTATTTGCCATCTTTATTTCAATTGATGAGTTGTGTGTCACATTTCCTTGCTTTGTGAGGTGTTTGCTTGTGACTTGCATCAAGCAGATAGTGAATGGGTGCAGTTATCTAGAGCCATTCCCCATGTTTCTCAAAGCAGGTTGTTTTTCTGTCGAATGCCTCTTCGGCAGAACTCGCCAACAAACACTGAGATCCTCGCTTTAGATTAAATCTGATTCTTTAAATAAAAAAAAATAAAAAAATGAAATTGATGGCGAGCGGTTTCCTCCCAGTCAGATCCTTCCTGTGCCATCGGAATCTTGCTCTCTGGCCGGCTGTTACGGAGAGGAGACGGTTGCCCACAACTTTGCAGGGGGCGATTTGCGAAGACTGTCTGGAGAACGATGCAAGTGCCTTTGTCACGATTCATTGCGAGCAGCTCCATAGCACCGGACTGTCTGATTTTTCTGGGCAGTTCAAGAGACTGGCATCAGGTTCTGCTGGAAGATCATCAGCTCAGTGGAAGGCGCTCTTTGGTCTGCCCAAAACTGGAACGTCTCCCAGCACAGCAAAATGTTGCCGACTGGCCCCTTCCAGATTAGATTGCAGGGCGATGCGCTTACCCTTGATGCAGCCAATGCCAAGCCCTTGTGGCAGAGAACCACTGTCTGAGCTCCTTCCATTGTTGGGCATTTGATGGGCAGTCCCATGGGGGCACCCATCAAACAAGAGACCACATGAGAAACTAGGGGACCACTCGTGGAACACTGCCTCACCTGAAAAGACTGCCGGGGTTCTTGGACAGAGTCGAGGGGGGAGGTATAAGGGTGTGGATTTTACATTGATTTGACTGAAACCGCAGTTCTGTATTCCAGTCTACCATAGTAATCTCATGACCCTTGTCTTAATCTTAACACTGTTCAATGACTGCTTCCGTTACCCTGGATGAATCCGAGTTCCCAAGACTCTTAATCCTCTCAGAGAGAAAATATTCTCTCGTCTGCTTCAAATGGGTGAGCCTTTTTTTTTTCGCGGTTGTTCTCCAGCTTCTGATCCTTTTATTGAACATATTGGAGTTTTTAAGATTATTGTGTGCAGTTCTGGTCACTCCCATTGCATGAACAATATAGAGATTTTGGAGAGGGTGTAGGTTAGTTTGGCATCATGTTCGGCACAGACATTGAGGGGTGAAGGGCCTGTTCCTATGCTGTGCATAATGCATGGCTGTGTTCTATGCGAATAAACATCTTCTCCATCTCTACCATGCAAGTGCCCTCAAATTCATGTGTTTCAAGCAAGCACCCTCTCTTAAATTCCAGCGGATGTTAACCTATTCCAATCTTTATCCATGACAGCCTGCCCATTCCAGGTATTAATGCAGTAAATGTGTCCATGCTGTTTTCAACACATTAACATCCATAAAGTTACCTGTACATGGTCCTCCAGATATACTCTCCCCACTGCTATGTGTCACTCCAGCATAACCGCCTACTTTGGTTTTCCTCTCTTAAACAATAATGTTGTCAGCTTCCATGAATTTGCAGTATAGTTTTAAATTGTGCACCAAGGAACCCAGTTCCCTCTGCATTTCATCATCACAACTTCTCTGAATGTAACCAACGTGCTTATTTTCCCTGTCAAAATGGGCATTTCCACATTTCCCCCCCCAAGTTATACTCCATTCCCAATATCTTGGCCTGCTCACTCAATCCATTGGTAGTCGACTTGCATCCACCTCTCAGCCTTCCGTTCCTCTTGGTATCATCAGCAACTTTAGCAACCACACCTTCAGTGCTGCCATCAGTGGCACTGATCTCAATGAAGCACCACCCGTTACATCTTGCCAAATACTTGTCTCTTTTATTTATCATCGTTGTTACCTAATACAAGGTGAGTTTTATATCCCCTCCCCCCGACAAAAAAAAAACCTTTCCACCTTCTAAGTTGCTTTCTGAAAATCTAATCATTATTATATCCGCTCATTCTCTTTTATGCGTACTGCAAGGCACTTCAAAGAATGTGTATGATTTTGCTGGGGTCTTTTACATATTTTGAATGTGGTCCTGGAGAGAGAAAAATACAAAAGCATTTGAAGAGATGGGGCTACTTTAATAAATGATTCAAGTTGCTGGAGCTGTCCCCGGCATCCTGGTTAAAGGCGTGACCTTATCAAATCGACAAGCAGCAGGAATGCGTCCAAATTGACTTGTAACCCCATAGCACAGATTGTAGCTCTGTGGTTCTTTTATTTAACTGACCCTAGATTCTATCCCATGGAGAGTGTGGAATGCCAAGTGAGCTACAATTCTCAGTGTGCCTGGTGTTATACAGCGCAGATGGGATGAATGTGCATCTCAAGAGGCGCATGATTATTCAGTCAGTTTAAACATTTTTATTGCTGCTGGGCTGTGAGGCCTTATTGTCAACTGGATGGTTGCCTTGGTACCCACACGTTGCCTTTCTGTCAACCAGGATTGCTGAACTTGGTAATCTTTACCCATTGCAATGTCCATCACACCTTGAGTGTTACTGGAGCAATATGTCTCTGGTCACTCGCATGTGAAGTTTAGAGTGATAGATAATGGAATCAGGCTCTTTGGCCCACCGAGTGAGTGCATGCCGATCATCGATCGCCCGTTAACACTAGTTCTACATTATCCCACTTTCGCATCCGCTCCTTACACAAGGGGGGGACAATTTACAGAGGCCAATTAATCTGCATTCCGACACTTTGAGCAGGGAAAGTTGTGGATTATTTGGATTTTCGGATGTTAATGAAATAGCAAATGACACAAATGATTTAATTTACAAAGGACATTTATTATCACATTATCAAATTGTGATGGTGGTGCACTGTTCATCCAGCACTGGGTAAAGTGATATTGCATACCCTTTAGTGAATGTCACTTGACAAAATCAACCTTAATTTCTCAGTCCTAATTTCAGGTGCTGGTTTAAACTGAAGATGGACACAAAATGCCAGAGTAACTCAGTGGGACAGGCAGCATCTCTGGAGAGAAATAATGGGTGACGTTTCGGGTCGAGACCCTTCTACAGATTGAAACAGACCTCAGTCTGAAGAAGGGTCTCCCATTCCTTCTCCCCAGTGTCTTCAGCCTGTGTTCTCTACTCCCGGAACAATTTTCAGGTGCAAATCTTGTTTCCCAGCAGTTCTTCCTGCAGCTTGCTCTTCCTGTGGTTTTGGTATTGGCTGCCCGGGTATGTGCACATAGATTGCTCCCCATCCAATATACCGCCTCCAGTCCCACTGTTAAGGAGCATCTCAAGGGGGCACTTGGCATAGCTGTGCAATAAGAATGTTTTCTCTCAAAACACTTGGGGCATTTATAACTTAATTGAAATCTGTTAATTGGGGCAATTATAACTTAACTGAAATTTGTTAATTGTGAATGAGAGACTTTTGGATTCTTGCACTTGGGACAATTGAACAGGTTGGAGCATAATCTAAACTGCAACAAAACACAAAGTGCTGCAGTAACTCGGGGTTGGACAGCATCCGTGAAGGGAATGCATAAGCAACGTTTCGGGTCAGGATCTTTCTGCTGGCCGATTGTAGTTGGGGTGGGTGGGGGGTGGGGAGGGGGAGGGGAAGGGTAGGCGGAGGATGGGGGAAAAAATATACAGGGTCAGGACAACACTTGCTAATTTGTAGGTGGATACTAAACTGCTCATGTAACCCATAAATTACAATGGACAGCATTGACTGCCCATAAAAGCATCAGTGGTCATAAGGCTTTGTTGTTTAGTTAATGAGACTTGGACAATCTGTGGTGATTTATCTAACTAGTGATCAAATTGCTTGAGTTTGGGAAGGAACTAATGTGCTGGGTTTGGGTATAGAAGTTGTGTTTAAGTACAGGGGTTGGGAGGTCATGTTGCAGTTATACAAGCCGTTGGTGAGGCCGCATTTAGAGGATTGTGTTCGGTTCTGGGCACCATGTTATAGGAGAGATATTGTCAAGCTGCAAGGGTACAGAGAAGATTTACGAGGATGTTGCCAGGACTCGAGGTTCTGGGCTACAGGGAGAGGTTCAGTAGGCTGGGGCTCTATTCCTTGGAGCACAGGAGAATGAGGGGTGATCTTATAGAGGTGTATAAAATCATGAGACAAATAGATCATGAAGACGTACAGAGTTTCTTGCCCAAGGTAGGGGAATCGAGGACCTGGGGACATAGGTTTAAAGTGAAGGGGAAAAGATTTAATAGGAATCTGAGGGATAACTTTTTCATACAAATAGTGGTGGGTGTGTGGAACGAGCTGCCAGGGGAGGTAGTTGAAGCTGGGACTACCCAACTGTTTAAGAAACATTTGGACAGGTACGTTGATAGGGCAGATAGAGAGGTGATATGGGCCAAGCGCAGGCAGGTGGGACTAGTGTAATTGGGACAAGTTGGCCTGTGTGGGCAAGTTGGTCCGAATGGCAGACTTGGGATGAAAGACGTCCTGTAAGCTACAGGGTATCATTCATGGTCAAGAACATCGCAGATAGCTTTAAACTACAGCCCCTTTCACTGTTAATCCTCAAAGTTCAGTTTAGTTTATTATCACGTGTACCAAGGTACAGTGCTTAGCTTTTTGTTGCATGCGAACCAGTCAGCAGAAAGACAATACGTGATTACAATCGAGCCATTTACCGTTTAGCGCAAGGTAAAGCCAATCACAGATAGTCCGAGGGTCATCAATGAGGTAGATAGTACTTCAGGACTGCATCTCTAGTTTTGGTGGGATGATTCCGTTGCCTTTCCCCAGCTCTCGAGCATTTCCACTTGTACCACTATGGCAATAAGCTTTCAGTGAGAATTAGGAACAACTTTGATGGTGTGGGTCACAAAGCACCTGAGTAACTCGGCAAGTCGGGCAACACCTCTGGAGAACATGGATAGGTGACGTTTCGTGTCACGACCCTTCTTGGACTGGTAAAGTTTTGGGTTCTTCTGTCTTCAGAACCTTTCGTCTCGACCCGAAACGTCACCTGTTCATGTTCTCCAGCCTCACTGCCTGACCCGCCGAGTTACTCCAGCACTTTGTGTCCTTTTGTGTATAAACCGGCATCTGCAGTTCTTTGTTTCGACTTTATGCTGTGGGGCCTCTTTACTGTATAGTTGACCCACGCCACTCCCTCAACTATCTCCACTCCACTGGATAGTGAGTCCTTGCCTATATTTCCAAATTGGAATCAAATCGGATACATGAAAGAATAAGGGCTGAGTTGTATCACTCGACATTGCCCTACTTTTTTTTTTGAGAAAATAAACCTCTTGGAAAATATAAAATGCGAGGCACCCTCTGGGTTAACTGCGTCTGAACTTGTGCCAAGCCTGAGAAATATTTCAGTCAGTGTTGCTGACCACTCCAGTTTTCATGAGACCTCCCCCATATTTCTCCCGAGTGTCTTGCTTGTGTCTCGTGGCTGAGTTTGGAGGACTGCATTGCAGGAGAATTAGCATTTCCTGGGCGGCCGAGCTATTAAATGAACAGAGATTGATTCACTGTGTATTCCAGTGGGAAGACTGGCCAGTTTGCATTAATCAGACAGTTGGTTTTTCCAAAGCATGCGTGATCTTTAACCTCTTCTGCAATTGATAGGCGGCATTATTGCTCGCAAGGAAGCAGCAATGATATGTCTTTTTCTATTTAAAGTTCTTCACTGGAAACAAGACTCGTGATTGTTGATGTTCATTGAATCATAGCATTAAACAACATGGAAATGGGTCCTTTGGCCCAACCTGTCCATGCTGACCAAGTTGCTCACCTGAGCTACTCCTGTGTGCCTACATTTGGTCAATATCCCTCCAAGCCTTTTCTATCCATGTGAATTGTAACCCCCCCCCCCCTCCACCACACCCTCTGGCAGCTTGTTCGACATACCCATCACCCTCTGTGATTGTTACCCCTTATAGCCCTGTCCCATGGTACAAGTTCATTCCAAGAGCTCTCCCGAGTTAAAAAAAAAAATCAAACTCGTGGTAAGCAAGGAGAATGAACGTAGCGGGTACGTCGGAGCTCGGGGACATCTCTTAGCGGCTCGTACCACTAACGGCAGGTGCTCTAGAAGGCCCGTTAACGGCAGATAAGCACGGGAAGACTCGTGAATATTTTTCAACATGTTGAAATATGTCCACGAGAGCCCCGAGTACCGACGAGCGGCCATTACCGTAAATCTCAGAGTTCGAATCAGAGCAAACTCTGGAGAGCTCTTGGAATGAACTGGTACCATGGGGCAGGGCTTTTAGGCTCGCTTTAAATCCTTCCCCTCTCGCCTTCAATGAATGCCTTCCAATTTAAAGACTTCCCAACCCCGGGAAAGAGACGGATCGCCTTAATTATGCCCCTCGTGATTTTATTCACCTCCAAGGCCACCCTTCAACCTCCTACATTCCTCCACAGGGCTCGGAAGGTAAGATTCAAGAATGGATATGCTGGCAGCATTCTCTATCTCTTCCCAAGTCCAAAGCAATGTGGTGTTCCATTCAGAGACATTGGAAGAAGACCATACGTCTGAAGAAGGGCCTCAACCCGAAATGTCACCCATTCCTTCTCTCCATAGATGCTGCCTGTCCCGCTGAGTTACTCCAGCTTTTTGTGTCTATTTTTGGTTTAAACCAGAATCTGCAGTTTCGTCCCACACATCAATCTTGAAGCTTGTTTTGCCATTTAGTGTAACAATGTGGCGACATTGTGACCTTGACTTTCATAAGCTGTCAACCATCCCACCTCCCCATTGGTGCTTATACATTTTAATAACCAAAGGTATTATCTCACATTTAAAGTTATTCAGTATCCCACCATAATTCCTAATTGCAGGGAGCACTGATGGAAATTGAAGGGCA